>NC_044338.1:8204517-8504517 GCF_007399415.2 Gopherus evgoodei | reverse complement strand
GGAGGATAGGGAGAGGTTTTGCCTTACACTGTAGCGTGTTAGGTTGCCCTTTTAAAATCCCAGATCAATACATTAAACTCCAAAGAATATCACTAGTGCTCCTGAGGTTCTGTCTCTAGTCCCTTCCCTCCTTTCTTCCTGCCTTGCTGCTGGCGGGGCCACACTAGTTCTCATGACTTCTATTACTATTTCTGTGCTCTACCGCAAGCCTTTTCCTCTCCTAGACAGAGTCTCATCCCTAGCGCTTTTCCTTCACATTTCCTCCTGTGCATCCTGCTGCCAGCACAAATTCCAGGTGGTGAAAGCTAACCTCCCCAAGCCCACCCCTCTCTGTCCCTTCTGGAAATCTCTCTGCCCTGCACATCACCCAGGCATGCAAACTTGGCATGTTATACTCATCTCTCTCCACCTCCCCCAATCTAGACTATTGCCAAATCCTGTTAACTCTTCATTCCTAGCTCTGAAACCTTTGCCAGAGTGAAGAGATGACCAAAATGGGGGAAATCACTTATTCTTTGCTCTCTGAGTAAAAATACTAAGTTCCTCCATGAGAAGCATCCCCTTCCCAGTGTTTGCTCTTGTGCCCTGCTCTTCTCTACCCATTATGACACTGTAACAGATACACAGATACCTAAGCCTTCACAGTTGTCTCTATGCCACACCTTACCACCACTCAGCACATCATGGTAACAGCACAGAAAGAACTTAGATGCTTCTGGTTCCCAAAACACTTGAGGAAAAAGTAGACTCTCCTATAATTTTTAGTGATTCAGGGCCTATGACACAGTTGTGAAGTTTCAGTTCCAACCAGGAGAGGGCAGTACATGTGCACACATGCGGGCACACCCCCCCTCACCAGCTGTATCTTTGTAACAATAGTTCAGAGGTCTTTGGCTCACTAATCTTACCTACATAACAAGTGGTGTTGCAAGAGGGTATTTAATATATTTTATACATCGATTTTTAAAAGAGAAGGCAGGATTTTTTTTTTAAAAGGGGTCTGAGGGTGGTAGGCACCCAACTTCCAGTGAAATTTGAGTATTTAAAGCCTTTACAGATTAAAAGATTCTACGGCCTCAAAGGACATCATCATCATCTAGTCTGACCTCCAGCATAATTAGGCTTCAAAAGGATAATATTTTTATTGCTAAATGTCAGTAAACATTGATTTCACAATACATACACACACCAACAAAAAAATATTTCTATCCATGACAATCAAAATTTACAGACAGGCAAAGAAAAATGCTGCTTGAGAACTTAGAGTCAAAATTCAGTAATTTAGACTTTGGACTTATTACAAATGGACTAGCAAATGAACATTAAAAACAAGTATGATATGCTGATTTAAGGATACTGTATTTACTTGGTATATTTTAATGTGTGATGTTGACAATTTGTGCTTCGTTTATAAAGTTTTAACTTTTTTGACTCTCAATGTCTACTCTCACTAAATGACTGCCTACCCAATTGCATAAATTTCCCTCAAATAAACATCTCTAATACCTGTCAAAATAATTTTAAAAAATTAAAATCTAATTCTGCCAAGTATATGCATAACACAGGCCAAAGAACTTCTGCTAACAGTTTTGGCATCCATCCCAATAACCACGCTTTGAACTATAACATATCTTTTTAAAAGAGATACAGTCTTGATTTAAAGACTTCAAGTGATGCCAAATCCACCGCAGGCTCCTTTGGAAATTCCGGCCTCAAGCGTTAGATATGTCTCTCTATATTAGGAAATGTAGCAACTTGTTTATATTTTTGACCTCACAAACAAAAAAAGTTTCCTTCTCTTCCTCTCAAGTCCTGGATTCACCTGATATCAGATATTTCAACAGCTACAGACCAAGGAATTTTGCCCAACAAGATTATTCTAGTTTGGGATCTCTGGCATTAAATTAAATTATAAATGAAAAGAGTGATTGTGGCAACAAAAATAATGAGTACCACTGAAGATGCTGCTCCATCCCAGGCATTTGTCACTCATAAAGTTGTCTCCAATTCTTCCCAATTAAACCACTCAGTTTTTCAGAGACAGATTTATGGCAGACCATTGTGGGATGAACAGATGTCAGCTCTGCACTGCACCCAGTAGGTTTATAAAGCAATTTAGCTCAATTAAAAGTCACTGAGCCAAATCCAACTAAAGCATAATGCTAAACTAAACTCACCTTCCCCCACCCTAAGTCCTCCTTCTCTCTATGACTTGGAAATTTTCCTATCTTCCCCATCACCCAGGCTTGGAAACTTCGGCCCTGTTTCTGTAATGAGGTGCCACAAGCGCACAGAGCCCTGCATGGAGTTGACTACAGGATTAGGGCTTTGGTATCATATCGGGGGAAGAGGATACATAGATGTCCAAGTGGGGAATTGCATCCTGCTTATACCAGGACCAAATTTGGTCCACAAACCACCCCTACAAAAAAAACACCACACATCCTGCTCTAAAAGAAATTACATTTAAAGGTAGACTGATCCCATAAGCAAAGGTGATTAACCACCACAAAATATCTGGCCTTTGGTACTTTTACCATGACTAATCTATGGTTTTCACACATATTTGCCATGGTAGAGTTGCAGCCCTAGTTCTAAATTAAGTCTATATTAATGAGATAGCACAGGTACTTAATCAAAAAGTTCCTTGCCCTGTAAGGCTGCTTTGCATGTGTTTCATCAAAGGTCATTTGATCTTGGTAGGCCGACATTCCTAAAATAGTTGAGGGAATTCAAACATGAAATGAGGTTTCCAAGAAGGGGTTTAAAAAAAAAATAGGTCAAGCAACTGTGAATGATAAGAGTAACCCCGTATCCCTTTGTATAATTTAAATGAATCTCTGTAAAAATCTAACTTGTGTCAATGTAAAATAAATTAAATGCAAGAGGCTACCTTAAGCAAAGATGCAGATACAAAATCCTTCTGCCAGGTGACTGAAGAGAGACCTTTCCTCCTCTGGCTTTCCTTGTTGACATCAAAATGCATTTGCCGCCATCTGAAATCAGTTTAAGTTTCCAGCCTATTTTACAAGTCAAATAAACATGGAGCGCATTGAACACCACATATGAGGAAAAGATGACAGAAATGCAGAACAAGCCAAAGAGCTCTACCACAAGAAATTTCTGGTCTGCAAGGAACTTCACAGATGTGGCATCATTCTTCTAATCAAAGCAAAGAAACCTTACATTTAGTGATTAAATTATCTGACTTTTGCTTTATCAGGTTTGCTTCAAGCTAACCTGAAACAGAGCTTGCTGTTAATTGCAGCCTGCAGCTCTGCCCTGCACTGCTCACCAACTACTGAGACTCTTACCTTTCAACACAGAAGGTGATCTTCTATCTTTTTAGCCAACTCCCAAAAATAGCAGTCGCCCCACATAATTGTCCCTATGCGCCACAGCAGGAGGGCAGCATGGGGTGGAACGCTGATACTCCTCTCCCCAAAAACAGGTCCATGCCTGTGGAGCTAATCCTACAAAAAACAATACTGTAGCAATGGTACAGTGATCACACAGATTGCTACAGTACATTGCTGTAGGGTAGCGTTTTGGAACATTACTGTAGAATACTGTAGTGTAAGGATAATGGGAATCTTTCAACTGTTAGCAGTATAGGGCCTATGATACACAGCTGAGAAGTCCTAAATGCATCCTGCACAGTGGGCAGTAGTGGTACACACACACGCACCCTCTTTCATTGTATTCTTCTCTTTTCTATAGCACCCTTGAGAACTGCACCACATGGAACAGGCAGCTGTGACATGGGCACTAAGATGACTGAATTCCCACGCTCTCTTTAAATCAGAACCTAAAGAGACTCCAGCACCAGTGCGCTTCAAAAACAGCCACCTACAAAGATAGTTTAGTGGCCAGCTGTGCCACAGTCACCTAACACAGCAGCAGGGGAACAGAACTTGGGAACTTCCCCTCCAGGAAAAAACATGACTCTTACTTAACCACAAGCAAGATTTCTGTTAGCCACCAGTATGCCACATTCACTTTGGAGGCATAGCCGCCCCATAGAGGGCCATAGCATGATCACATGCCCTTGGCCGGGCTGACATTCCACTCAGTAGACAGTAGCAGCACATGTGCTAGTCCAGGACCCTGATTAATATGCCTTCCAGCAGCATTCTCCTAACTGCTGTGGGGAATATGCTGCCCTGCTCTGGGGGTCAGTGACGAACAGGAAGGGGAAAGCTCTGTGGCAGCTGGAAGGACAGATGGAGAGGAGCAAGGCAGGGAGGTAGTCATTGAAGTAGTTATTGGGGCCCACTGGATGTTTGAGCTGTTAGGGCCTAGCGGCCAAAGTGCCTTTACCACTTCCTCCCAGTCATGGTATACCAAGTGCTGTATCAGGCCAAAGGGATGATTCACCGCAGTGCTCCAGTGAGCCCACCAGGAGGCAGCCTTGCCCCCTTTTTTCTTGCTTTGCTTCTACGCTTAGCTTTGCAGCTGTCTTTTTTTTTAACCCCCCTGGCAACAGCAGGAGCAGGTAGCACTCCTGACTGTTAACACTTGTGGGACAGTTAGTATTCCCAGAGGCACTGGGGGATGTGCACAGGACAGCGTCTGTCTGCATGAGAAGAGCAGGAAGAAGTGCCCTCGGGGGGATAGGACAAGACTGGGAATCAGGGCTGCTGTTTCTATTCTCGGATGTACTACCAACCTGCTGGCTAAGTTACTTAACCTCACTGTGCCTCAGGGCATGGCTACACTTGCAGCTGTACAGCACTGGGAGTTACAGCTGTCTTCGTACAGCTGTATAGGAAAAGCACTGCAGTGTGGCACACTGACAGCTACCAGCGCACTGTCGTGGCCACATTTGCAGAATTTGCAGCGGTGTTAGGAGTGGTGCATTATAGGCAGCTATCCCAGCGTTCAAGTGGCTGCAACATGCTTTTCAAAAGAGGGGGGTGGGGTGGAGCGTGACAGGGCGCGTGGGGGAGACAGAGAGAGTGGATTTTTGGAGCCGACACTGTCAGCTCTCTGCCTTGCAAGTTCCGACCCCTTCCCCCACCCCTCTCTTATTCACTAAATGCAAATAGCCCTCTGTTTTTTTCCTCACAGACCAGATAAGCAGCTGCTCCAAAACAGACCCCCCACCTTGCTTCTCTCCTCAAGCAAACACTAGCTGTGGACATTCCAAAGGTATCCCCCTGCCTGCTTCTGCTCATTCACTGCAAACAGGAGCTGTGTTTGTTTTTTAGATAAGCAGCTCTGGGAGCCCCAAGTTCACAACAAAACAAACAGAGGCATCACAACAAAACAAAGAGTGTTATCTTTACTTAAAAGCATTATGGGAAGCTTCCGGAGGTCAGTTACAGCATAGTAACATTAATCACTGTTTACACTGGCATCCCAGCGCTGCAGCACCAGCACTGTTCTCTTTATTCCTCTCCTGGAGGTGGAGTACAACCAGCGCTGTAGCCAGGGAGATACAGCGCTGTATGTGCCTTGCCAGTGTGGACGGGGAGTAAGTTACAGCGCTGTAAAGCCACCACCAGCGCTGTAACTCTCAAGTGTAGCCAAGGCCTCAGTTACCCATCTGTAACATGGGAGAAATAGTATGTACACACCTGATGGGGTGCTGTAAGGTTTAATGCATGCTTTAGTAAAACGTCCTTGGAGGAAAGGTGCTTCATCAGGGTCTGATCTAGAGCCTACTGAAATCAATAGGATCCTTACCATGCTGCTCAATGGGCTTTGCATTGGCCCTCAACACAGCCTGAAACACGGAACGCACAACAGTAGAACTCAATGTACTGTACATTCCACGTCAGCACAGAGGGCAAACCAAACCAACAATCCAGATGTGCAGCATGATGCAAAGAGTGCAGCAGGCAAGCAGTTAAATGCAGGAGCATGTGATCAAAACCAGCCAATCCCCAGCCATATAAATCCTTGGGTAACATTGCTTAGGCCTGGTCATTTCTGTACAAATTTCCTAAATATGCCACTGAACTGAAGGGCACAGCTGGAACATTAAATGTAACAGACAGCTGGAGCGGCTATTCCTTCCCAAGGCACGTGCACACTTGTTTCTCCAGAGCCATTGCCTTATGGAGTCAAAATCAGCAGGAAGCAAGCATTTCCAAATTACAAGCAGAACGCTTATTAACTGCAAAGCATAGAAATTTAATGAGACACCTTGTCCTTCTAGTTAAGCATTAGCTGAAGCAATTTAATTGAAAGGGACTAGGATTTTCAAGGACTCATTCCTATCCTACAATGCTTGAAAATCTCCCTTTTCCCCAGCACATCCTTCCTCACAAAAGGGAGATGGGACAGCAGAGGAGAAATGCCTTTTCTTCAAAAGCAGCCTTTAAGTCATGTTCTTGACAAAAACCAATGACACTAAGGTGAGTCACTAACAATCCACTATAAGCTTCTTAGTGGACAGCAGTCCTGACTGATTTACACAAACATAACATGCTGTCACTCTTGGCCACAATCAAAGGCTACTAAATATTGACCATTCCCATCCCAGTGACCCTCCTTTCCTGGCACAGTTTTTAGTTGTTCGTTTAACTTCCTCAAGTGTGTGCTTTTTGTGCTGTGGATTCTCACGCCCCTCCCCTCTACCCCTCACAGGAGGTCTTTGAAATTTGATAGCAGGCAGAGGTTGCACAGCTTTCCAAATACCTCCAAGACACACTGATGCTGAGCACCAGCCCATATGGCCCCTTTTGTTTATTTACGTTAATAACTATGTTCAGACAGGACCCAGTGTTGATCTTATGCCAGGGTAACTTCAGTGGGGTTATAAGCAAAACCAAACCCAAAGTAACTACCAGTCCTGGACCCCATCCTGCAAGGTACCGAGTGACCTTAATTCCCACTACAGAACCCTGCAGTATTAAGCCCTCAATTAAGATCATGCAGAGAAATAATTAATTCAGGGTAAGAATTCAGGGATGACTCATTCATATTTCCCTTGGTCCATAGATGGGCCACACTGCTCTTGCACAGATGGGGCAATTCATCCACCACCACTGCAACATTCTCCTAAGCTTTTGCTGAGACCTCTCAGAGGCCCCCCTACTCCTCAGTGGAGCTTGTGTAAGGACCCCGGGGCAATAGGTAGCCAGAAGCAGGGCGGGTGGGAGGAAATTAATATTGTCCCTTCATCCACACTGCAGGGATCAGGGAGGAAAGAAAATTAATTCCTCACCAATTCCATGACGGAGAGTCTTTGGGGCAACCACTGACTGTTGGAGTCTGGACAGAACAACCTCAATGGAGTGCACAACCCCTGCCCCCCACCCTCATACAGCATATCTCTGCAAGGGAAACTTTATGTAGATTCCCCCCTGTTCTCCCCCTCCAGACTCCTCCAGTAGGTTTTCCCTCAGAAGGGGGTAATCAGGCCCTTTTTTAATTGCCTAATCTTTACTTCCTCTATCTATCCTATATTATTTATGACTGGTTTATTATTTGTATTACAGTAGTACCTTGAGTCCCCAATTGAGACCAGGGTCCCATTGTCCTGGGTGCACATATACATAGAAGATACAGTCCCTGTCTCAGAGAGTTTATAATCTGAACAGACAAGACACAAACAGCAAAAGGAAGAATAATTATCCCTCTTTTACACAGTGGGGACTGAGGCAGAGGCATTAAGTGACTTGCCCAAAGTCACTCAGAGTTTGTGGCATTGCTGAGAATTAAACCCCGGTGTCCCAAGTCACAGTCCAGGGCTTTAACCACTAGACCAGCCTTGCTCTTTATTATTAGTATTTCTTTCGTTTTGACGTCTCCGCTGTGCGTGAGGCTTTTGTGCCCATGACTACTGTTTTACTCTAATCCAAGGAAATAACCATTCAAAACAAGGAAAACAGCTGGGTCAATATTACTAATCTGGCTACAATGTGTATTTAATATAGCATCTTGGCTTTTTATGTGCCCCCTTCCACTACCAGCTAGTGAATTGGTTATTGCTCTCAGTCTGTGGTTACTTCTGATGTCAGTCTCTATGGAACAGCTGGTTATGCTACTTTAAAAATTAAACAACAAATATTTTTGTTTAAAAAAAAAATCTACAAAACATGCACACAACAATCAGTTTTTAAGTGATATTTATCCATAAAATGCTGCTTAAAAACCCCCAGAGAACCAGAGGTACAATCCAGCAGAATGTTTAAAGTATCTTTGCTTTTTATAATAAGGTATGGATTGTTGTCCAGTGGTTAGAGCAAGGGGGATTGGGAGTCAGGGCTCCTGGACTCTATTCCCAACTCTCCCACTAACTCATTGTGTGACCTTGGGAAAGCTAGCAAATCACTTAACCATGTTCTTAAATCCCACTGACTTAAAGTTTTAAACACGGCTCACATAGTTTGCGGAATTGAGGCCTATGACTCAGTTTACCTAACTGTGAAATGTAGACCACTTCTCTTATGGGGTGTTGTGCAGCATTGGTAACACTTGAATCACTTGTATGAAAAGCTATGCAGGTGTGAAGTAGTAAATTTTAAATATATATGATCGGTAAATTATAAATACCACATATAGGCGATGGTTAATTACTATATCAGTGTGGTAGGCACACATTTCTGTGAGCCCAAAGGCCTCAAAGCAGGAGACAAATTTCATTACAATTTACAATAAGGAGACTTAGATACTGTTCTGTATAAAGTATCTCCCAAGAGTCATTTTGGGGAACTAGGATTCTTCTGCACCGCAAAGCAATGTCATAGCTGGTTGACTAAAAAACAACAAAAACCACCTTATATGCAAATCTGTTGAGATTCTGCCACAGTTGGGAGTTAGTTGATAAATACTGGGGGAGGAGGAGACTCAATGCACAATTAACCGGTTGGACTCTTTGCCACAAGACGTCTTTTGAGACCAGGAGATTAGTGAGGTTCAGAAAAACATAGGATGTTATATGGATAACAAGAATATCCAGAGTGGTTCTATTAGGGATTTAAAAGAAAAAACAAAAACATAACACAAGAGTTTTGGAAGGGAGATGAACCATACTGCTGCAGGGCATAAGCCAATTTCTAAATTCATAGAGGTCAGGAAGAAACTTTCCACATGGGCAAGTTATCCCACAGCTGACTACTGCAGGATTTCTTGCATTGTCCTCTGAAGCAGCTTACACTGGCCTCTGTTAGAAACAAGATACTAAGACGAGATGTACAGCTGGTGTGATATAGTATAGGAACCCTATGTTCCTATGAGTGTGGCATGCACAGTCAAAACAGTGATCATGTTTTTTGTAATCACTTCAAAGCCAGTTATTGCTCTTATGTCACATGCTGCTCTAGAATGCTTTCTTACTGCAGCTTACTCTTCCATTCACATCTGCAGGCTCACTTATAAAAATCCTTCTCTGAGCCCAGAAGAGTCCAAAGGGGCATTCAAGATTCAAAATTGGGAAACCACCATTTCTGTCATAAGCAATTACCCTGCAGCAATAGCATTTTCTATGGACATAGGGAATCTCTTCCTAAAGGTTCCCACAGTGTTTCATAAACTATCCACACACAGAGCACCACTGAAACACATCCACCTCTGAGGCAGCACTCAGTCGGGGAAGCAGGAAGAGAAAATTCTGGACGAAGACAACTGGGAAAACCTCCGGGTCTATGAAAAATACTATGGGGGTATTATCTCCATTGTATCTTATACCTAACATATCGCTTTTCTAAGGGGTGAGCAGGCATTCTTTGCTGAAGGGAAAGCAGTCACTGAACCATTTGCCTAAGATTCCAGAAGTCAGATTTCTTACCATGCAATCTAGTTAGCAAAGTAACATGCAATGCAGAGCAGGTAGTGAGACAGATTGCAGATCCACATGGCACACCACACAGCAGCAACACCTTCCAGCATCCCTAGGGCAGAGTGTCATCTCGAGGCTAGAGCACTGGATTGCAAGTCTAGACTCCTGGATTTTATTCCTGACTCCGCCTCACTGCAAGACCGTAGGCAAGTCATTTAAATGTACCTCAGTTTACCAATCTGTCAGCCAGGTATAACACCATCCATATAAGGGAGTTTGTCAGCCTTAAAAAACCCTTAGATGTATTGAAAGGACTCAGCCTCACATAATACTTTAAATCCTTCCAGATAAGTGCAAAATCTCCTCCTATTCCTTGGCATTCAGCTACTATTCCATCATTATTCCTAAGTCATACAAACAATAAATAAGATGCTGCAGCCATTTGCTGATTGGACCTTTCTCTGTACATTATATTCCACCAGTTCTCAAAGAATTGTTTGTTTAGTTTCAACTAGATTCAGACACCACTGTCTAACATCTGAATCACGCTAACGCTTCATATTCATCAGTGTTCAGGGTTGAGCTCAGTATAAAGACCCACATATGCTGTGGCTTTTACTCAGACACACTACACTGCAAAGCAAGTGGCTTGCAGGCAGTTGTATAACCAAGTACTTAAAGCTAGTTCCTATTTGGGGAAACTCAGCTGCAGTTGTAATGTAAAGTCCCTGTGCCACATGTCACACAAGCCCATCTTTAAATACATATCCCTCTTCTTTTGTGCTACGTTCCAGCATAAACCCTCACTGTTTCCAAAGACAAAAGTAATAGGAAGCCATGTGTAGTAAAATAAAATCATTCTTTAGAGACAGAGGTAATCAGCCACTCTTGGGAGCCAATAATGAAGGTCAGAATAAATACAGACTTGGTCAGCAACTGCTAAACTGTAGGAGAAAATGAAAGATAATCCACTGTGGGGGGCAAGGGAAATCTTTAATACTTAACAACCAGACTCTTCTAGGGCTAATTATCCTGGCTGATTCTCAAATATTAATTTGCCATTTCAAATCAAGAGCCTCAGAAACTGGAGATGGAAGTGACTTACCGGATCTAGAGGGTAAAGGACTGTTTCCCTGTAGTTTTTCGTTGAGCAGGTAAATAAGGAATTACTTGGCTTACACTGCAACTCTTGCTGAAATCAATGGAGCTGTGAACGCTCACCGCTTTGCAGGATCACGTCCTCCTTGCCTTCAAAATAACAAAGATGAGGTGATTTTGCGAGAACACGTCCAAATGATGATATATGGAGATATAACTATCTCATACAACTGGAAGGGACCTTGAAAGGTCATCAAGTCCAGCCCCCTGCTTTCACTAGCAGGACCATCCCTGATGGATTTTTGCCCCCGATCCCTAAATTGCCCCCTCAAGGATTGAACTCACAACCCTGGATTCAGCAGGCCAATGCTCAAACCATTGAGCTATAACAACAACAATCAGGAAGCACAAGAGACTATTTTCCCCTGGTTGGTATAATTACAAGTTAAAATTTGTCAAACCTGTTTGAAACATAAAGAACCATTCTGGTTTGAGTTCGGAGAGGACCACGCTCAAAATAAGTCATGGCCAGGTGGGTGACAGCACAGAAGTTAACTCTGGGTAACTGAACTCTTGTTAACATTTCTATGCTCCTTCAGATTGGCACCCATCCCTACTGTATCAGAGTGCCTATTTTATCGAAGAACTGCAGCTTCTCATGCTGGGCCTTACAGCACATGTAGCTGCATAACCAAAAGGGAATGTCATCGTTTTTACTCTGCACTGCTCCTTTTAACATGCAGGAGGTTTTCCACCTGCTCTCTTGGGTTTCAATCAGATCCAGAACATTAGGTCTGGTCTACGCTAACAGGTTTTGCTGGCATCATAACATCAGCTAGAGATGCAGCTTGTGCCAATATAGATACTTTGACAAAAGCCCCAGGGGAGATGCAGTTATACTGGCAAAAAAGTGATTTTGCTGGTATAGTTTACTTCACTCAGGGAGCTGGTACTAGCTATATTGGCACCTGTTCTAGGACATTTTGTGAGGATAGTTACAGCAGCAAACCTTTTAAGTGCAGACATGGGATTAAAGACTTTATATTTTTTCTTTCTTTATATGTCATTTCCTTAATCTGAAGTTATCTAAATCAAACCCAAAAACAAACAAAAAAACCCCAAATACACATGGGCACGGCTTGGCAAACAGACATGGGGCTCAATCCTATACTTCACTGGGAGCTGATGGCACTCAGGCGCCTCCCGCAAGCTGTTTAGCACGAGTTGAGCCTATAATGAAGCATGTTGCTGTTTCAAACTAACATGCCAGCAGGGCTGCTGCGCTGGTTGGCATGGACAAAAATATTCAAAACACACATGTAAATACACCAACAATTTTAACAGGCCCTGGCACCTTACACAAAAACCCTCACACACATTTACCACCACACAACAAGTACTAAGATGTAGTCTTAAAGCCATCAGCACAGGAAAGACACCATGTATTATGCTGCAGCACCTAAATGGTTTGCAATTACAAACATCTCTGACTGTTGTTCTCCTGCCTTCAGAGTGTAAGGGCCTTCTGCTTAATGTGCAAAAAATCATTACTGATTTGCCTAAGGCAACATAGAGCAGAAAGATTGCACACGTTTCTATGGAAACAAAATTAGTAGAGTAAAAACCACACTCATGGGTATTGTAAATTATTTACCGGGACACACCCCTGTCCATTAAGATCTGATAAAAAGATTTAAAGGTAATCACTGGGCAGAGTGTTGCAACGGCTTAGTTTGGGTCACTGAAACCGCAGGCGAAGAGAACAATTTTGGTTTTCTGGCCATGTGTACTGCATAAACCATTTTTGTTTAGAAAGCACAACTCCCTCCTGTTCGAAGAGGGGGGGGGCCACACAAATCAACACAGGTGGTGGTGAAGTTTGAATGTTAAATATCTTTCAGATCCTGCATTTTTGTCATCATATTTGCAGTTTGGAGATTTCTTTGGTGAGGTGAAGGTGCAGCAGGGATTGGGCTGAGTAATATGTGAGAGAAGATAAGTGGATGTGCAGCCAAGGATGCCATTCTGTGCTCCAGATTCTAGGCTTTAAAACAAAAATCAAGTCTCTCGCCCACATGGCTGCACCATGTCTAAGGGTATGGTCTACTATGCAGTAAAATGCCCACAGCTGGCGATCTCAGCTGACTTGGGTTCGGGCTGCGGGGCTATAAAACAGCAGCATAGATGTTCAAGTTCGGGCTTGATATTCCTGGTATTTCTAAAGGAAACCACAAGAAGGGTGAGGGGAGGAAGAGAAAGAAATACTTTCTTAGAACAAAAACTCCACCCCTTCCTTTCCCTCCCATCGTTCAGGACTTCTTTATACATCATGAACAAACAAAAGATGGCATAAACCCAATTTAAAAAAAAAGACACTAGCAATTCACCTTTAAGGCCCATCTGAAAGAGGACACCTCCAGCAGTACAGCACTTCTTAATCCACTTGCGGGGGCACTGTTTAGGTATGACCTGGAGATTAACAGTGTGTCACCAACACCACTTCTGCAGCCTTTAGGTGTTTCCTGTACAGATCGTCCATCTAAATACAAACCTGACATGGCCCTACTTAGCTTGCAAGGATCACACTTATAAGTTAGTATCACTTGAAACCGCAGATAGAAAAAAATGGAGTAATTCAGTCTCAAAGCCAATAGGCATTTGATTGGCACACATGCAAAATCCAGTGAATGCATTGAACTGACATCTAGGTACAGCTACAGTAAGTGTGTGTTGTATTCTTGCTACGCAGTGACACAGCATCTTATTTAAAATAGCCCTCCTCTTTTATTCGCCCTCACACAGTGTGACATGGCTCAGTGAAGGAGAAGCTCCTTGGAAAACTAAACTTCCTGGTGATGGATATTTAATTAACACTAGTGTGTCAGATATCCATCCTCCAGGGAAACAACAGAAATGTTTCCAATGAACCTTGAAAAAAAAGGGATATTACATCTTCTGGTACATTTGGGCTCTTAGAGGATAAAGCTACAGTTCACTAAAAATTGTAGTTTAAAGTTTGCTGTTTCTGTTGGCATCCCGACACAACAGACAAGAATTTTACATGGAAAATACATGGAGAGATTAAACTGGATTTAAAGTCAGTGTGATGTTCAAATAGGTTCTAAAACCCTTTTCAAACTTGGAAGCACAGCTTGGACAAATTGCAAAAAAAGAACTGGTACAATACATTAGGGCATATCTGAAGATGGTACTAATTATAGAAAAGTTGAAGGGTCCAGGATTACATGATTTCGACACATGAAGAGATGGTCAGAAGAATATATAGGAAACAGGGTGTTAAATTTAGAATTGGAGGGTAAGAGAAGGGTTGGAAGACCTAAAACTATCATACAAATGATGTGATTAGCGAGGAGTTTACGAGGAACTGCTTCAAGACAGACTAGAATGGAGAAGGACACGATGAGCCGACCCCACATAGATGGGATTAAGGCTAGAAGATTATAAGATTTCTCAATGGCAAGAGAAGCTGATGGCTTCCTTCCATCGTCTCATTTCGACAGACGCCTGAAAGCTCTGGGTTCAGCCTAGACACAAACAAACAATAATGCTGCTGCTGCCTCCACCACCTCCTGTGCTGATTTATTATGGTCAGCCACTGAGTAAGGATAAGGTCTTCCCCAAAACCCCATTATGCTTCCAATTAATTTTTAATTAGCATAATTAATGTCCACATATAATTCACAATGCATCGCAGTCCAGATATTTTGGCCAACCCAGAGCAAAGTCAATTGTCCGCCAATGGTAGTTCACAATTTAGAACAGACCTAAATGTTGACATGATTAATTACTACACCTCTACCCCAATATAATGAGACCAGATATAACACGGGTTCGCATATAGCGCAGTAAGCCTCGGGGCTCCATCAGCGGGGCTCGGGAGGCGATTTATAGGGCCCAGGGCTCTGGCTGCTGCGGGGAGCCCTGGGCCCTATAAATCACCACTAGAGCCCTGCCACTATTACCCCGGAAGTGCGGCAGCGGGGCTTGGCCGGCGATTTAAAGGGCCCAGGCTCCCCGCAGCAGCCGGAGCCTGGAGCTCTTTAAATCACCACTGGAGCCCTGCCACTGCTACCCCGGGGCTCTGGCAGCAGGGTTCTGAGGGTGCTTTAAAGGGCTCAGAGCTCTGTCTGCTGTGGGGAGCCACAGGCCCTTTAAATCACCGCTGGAGGCCTGCTGCTACTACCCCGATATAAAGGGGTATCACCTATAATGCGGTAGGGATTTTTGGCTCCCGCGGACTGCGTTATATCGGGGTAGAGATGTGTCTGTATTGTAGTAGTGTCTAGATGATCCATTGTGCCAGACACTGTACATACACAGAACAAAAAGATGGTCCCAGCCCCAAAGAACTTATAGTTAAGAGTATAAGATGAGATATAATAGGTCAATACAACAAACAGAGGGAGAGCACAAGGAAACGACGAGACAATATTGGTCAGCATTATAGGCTGTGTTCCCAGAATATCAGCAGCTGAGCTTTCTGTAGGCATCACAGCAGAGGTCAGTTTTAAGGAGGGATTTATAGAAAGACAATGAGGTGGCTCTGCGGGTGTTTACAGGGAGCTCCTCCCATGCATAAGGGACAGCATGATATAAGTTGTATCTATGTGCAAGGATGCCAAATGAGTACCATGGGACCGCCTTAGACAGTTGAGGGACGGGAAAGCAAACATGCATTCTTATCCATTCCCTTTTCTGCCCTCCTCTCTCCAATCTTGATCTTAATCATAACTAATAACAAAATAAATTAACTGCATTTTTGTTAAGCTTATAAATTTATACCACCTGGGCTGCACTTGTACCATTGGGAGGCTTGTCCCCATCTTTCCCTAAAATCTTAGAGGGAAGAAATCCTGTTAAATGGAGAACAAGTCCCAAATGTATATTAGGGGAGTTCATGAGCACATCTGTCTCCTCGACCTGGGCAACGACTCCAAAGGGTGCTAGTATAATGGACTTAATCACTACAGGATAACAAAACCACTGCTACATCTGCATTTCTAAGAGAATATTGCCGTTTGTAGGACTGCCACAGAAATCTTAACTAGAATGGTATTCATTCACCTATGCATTGCATTGTTATCCAGGTATGTCACTCCCTTAATTCCACTGCAATCTTCATCCAAACCTGCGTTGCCTTGCATCTGACGAAGTGGGTATTCACCCACGAAAGCTCATGCTCCAAAACGTCTGTTAGTCTATAAGGTGCAACAGGACTCTTTGCTGCTTTTACAGATCCAGACTAACACGGCTACTCCCTGATACTTCATCCAAACCTGCAATGCCACTCCTCTATTGTTTCCTTAAATCCCAGCTCTACAGTCCAGCAAATAGAGTATGCTGCAGCTTGCCTCCACAACCATGTAAACAGCACAACTGCATTATCCCCCACACTCCACTGACACCACTTCCTCCATTGCAAGATCCAGTCCACATAAGTATTTCTATATTCCCCTCTCTGATCTCCCCATTTGTCTCGCTCATTTCCACTCTGTCCCTTCACACAATCTGGATACTCTTGGTGCAACAGCTTTTCCCATCAACTCTCCATCTCATTTCAAATCCCCTGTGAAAACAGTTTCTATCACTTCCCTGTACCTGCTCTTGCTTTGTTTTCTCATCACTCACTTTCTAACCAAGTTTTATAGCCCCACAAAGCATTCTGGGACATGGTTTGCAGGGAGTGAACCAGTTCAAAAAGTTGGATTTCACTGCTTGATCTAATTTTAAGAAATGCAAGCTTCAGAAGTAATTCCACCTAATAACAGAGAGCCAGAAATATCCAGGTACCTCTAGCTTTGACATAAGAATGAAGAAAAATAAGGTCTGAAGATGCTGCTATGCCTGATCAAGAATGAGAATGCAATTCAGCACACCACACCTTAAATGTTCTGAAGGATATTTACATATTCTGGGGATGTTACATTTACGTCAACTGTAAACTGCTGCATAAAAATATTGAGAAAAAGAAGATAGTTATAATTGACTCTATAATTAGGTAAAATGTTAAAATCTGCTTCAAGACTGAATATCACTGCAACTTACCTAACAGATGGGACGTGCTTCATTCTCCAGAGACGATCTAACTATTTTCTTATTTCTAGTCAGTTAAAAATTTGCTTTCATGTGACTGGACAGCAAAAGAACCTTTAAAACAGGTATGTATAACTAAACACACACTTAAATGCATCCATTTGCCTTAGTTAATAAAGGCCTGCTTTCTATCCCTGCCTCAGTGTGGCCTTCCAAGAGGACAGAGTAGCAAATGAGAAATTGACAAGCTGTCAGACAGAAAGAAGAAATATCATTTCCCGAAGTCAGAGCTCATTTTCTAGCAATAACACCAGATATAGAGCTGAAAGGAAACGCCAGGAGCACAGGCAGCAGCATCTCAGAGACAGACAGACACAGCTGGCACAGACACCCATTTAACTATGTGTCCTGGCTGGGCTTTGCTTAAACGGGGAATATTAACAGATACAGAGGCAGCCCCTTGGAATAATAAAATCTATTTGCAAATGCAAGAACACAGCAGCTAAAAAGCAGGTTAGTATTAAAACTACCTTCTAACTGAAGAAAAGATGTCAGATAAAGATGAGCATATTACATTGCAAAACAAAGTTATTTTAAGGGCACCACTTTCTGCCATTCCACATGTACTTGGCTAGCAACAAATTATGCAGATACACACATGGTTTGGTTGACATAAGATAATTATTTCAATATTTGAAAATAGAGGCAGTAAATATACATGTGGCAACTACTGTCAATTAGCATTGGCTGAGTGGATGGCATAAGTGGCTGCAACCTCTGAAGAATCTGCTCAGCTTTTATTGGAAGATGCCCAATTTCCATCTGCAGGTTGTTTTTGCTGAGTTGGAGACCAGATTATGAAACGGCCTATTTTTCAGCTAGAACTACAACAGATGAGAAAGGGAAACTACAGTGTCCTCCCAGGTACCAAAAGGGAAGATCCCAGACATCCATCCTTTTTACATTCTCCCTTTGTTCTCTTTCTTTTTCTGTCTTCATCCTACTTCCTTCATGTCCTCTTGGAGCCAACAGCTTTTGTGGCAAGATCGAAGGACAATGAAGAATAGATACATTCATCTCATACACATTGCCACTCAATGTGGGGATTCAAAGACGTTTTTAGATTTTTCTGAGTTTGATGGTGAATTTCACCCTAGTGCAAAAGAGCCCACAAAAGGCTCTAAAGGACTTGGGTCCAGATCTTCAAAGACATTTAGATACTTAACTCCCATTGACTTCAGTGATTTCAGTAGGAGTCTGACACTGAAACACCTTTGAGGATTTGGGCCTTATGCCCTGTTCCAACACCCCTAAGAGTCAATGTGAATCTTTCCATTGACTTCAATAAGCTTTGGCTCAGGTCCTTAATATACAGAGTTTTTACAGGGCCCTGGTGTGAATTTCACAGTATTTCTTTGCTTTGTATATGCAAAGAGGATAACATGCACTAAAAAGGAATACACCTCTACCCTGAGATAACGTTGTCCTCAGGAGCCAAAAAAATCTTACCGCGTTATATTGAACTTGCTTTAATCTGCAGGACCGCGCAGCCCCACCCCCTCGGAACACTGCTTTACCGCATTATATCTGAATTTGTGTTATATCGTGTCACGTTATATTGAGGTAGAGGTGTATTATAAAAAGACAAAATGGCCCCATAGCCCACTCTGTAGAGGCTACAGTTATCGACATTCTCTGATTGCCATTGAACAGAGAGAAGAATTTTATTCTCTGAGAAAGGATTCTCTTTCTACACATCATCTGAAGTTTGCAAGATCCAGAATTTAAATTCAGGTGGATTGGCTTAAGCAAAAGTTTCTATACACACATGCCAGGTTCCAGTAACTCAGCCTTGCCTAATCTTTCAGCAGCAAAGGCTCAAATCTGAGATTTTGGTCCTTTGCCTCAGCATTGGAGAATTGTGCATAACAGTTTATTGCAGGGGCAAAAACACTGTCACTGTGAGATGCTGCATTAGGCTTAAAAAACACTCATGTGCTCTAAACTACTGCAGGAAAACAGACGTAACACCGCTTCAGACCAATTTTACTATATACCACTCTGGAGGCTGGAAGATGGGAAACTGCTATGCGAGAACGGACTAATGATCCATCTATTCTGGTATCCTGTGACCGACAGTAGACAGTACCAGATGCTTCAGTAGAGATGTAAGACTCCCCATAAACAGAGTATTTTGCAATACCCCAGTCATGGGGGGAAAAAAATTCCTAACCCCAAGCACTTAGTGATTAGTTTATTTCCTGAAGCATTAGGATTTGGTATCCCATGTAAACCTGTAGCCACCCTAATATTGAGGATATTCTTATTTTTCATATGAATGTCTAATATTTTTTTAAGTCCTACTAGGCTCCTTGCCTCAATGGCATCTTGAAGGAGTGAGTTCCACTGGTTAATTAGGCATGATGTAAAAAGAGCTTGACATTTGTTGCCTTTTTATTTGAATTGAGTGTCCCCTTGTTCTCCTATTATAAAAAGAGAGGCATCCACTTTATCTTCTCTATACCTGTCAGCATTTTATAAACAGACCTATAACTAATCTAGTATCTAGGAACTTATCTGGCCCCCATTACCACAGTATCTGAGCAACCTCATAACCTTCATGGATTTATCCTCACAACACCCCTCTGACGGCAGGGCAGGGCTATTATTTCCATTGTAGAGAGGGGGAACTGAGGCACAGAGACTAAGTGACTTGTCCAAGATCACACAGGAAGTCTGTTAGTACAGAGAACTGACCCCTGGGTCACCTAAGTCCCAGGCTAATAGGTTACTGCCCTAACCCCTAGACCAGCAGTCCAAACCCCATTTTAATGGGGTCACCAGGGCCAGCATCAGACTTGCTGGGACCCAGGGCTGAAGCTGAAGCCCAAGCTCCACCTCCACCCAGGGTAGTGGGGCTGATGCTCCAGCCTCCTCTCTCTCCCACATTACACTGGGGTCATGTAGTAACTTTGTTGTCAGAAGAGGATCACGGTGCAATGAAGTTTGAGAACCCCTGCCCTAGACCATCCTTCCTCTCATCACTACTAGTGTCTCCTGCTTAAACTAATCAATTCCACCCTTTTACTTAAAACCATGACTCCTCAGGGCTCCAACACAAAAATAAAGAGAATTCAAAAATATCATGACTTTCCAAAAAAAAAAAAAAAAAAAAATCTTGATATTTTAAGCCATGATATTGCACCCAGCCCCCTCAAGTGATGATTTTTGGGGACAGCAGTACAAATGACTGCAAATAATCTCTATAAAATTATCTTTGCCAAAAAGAAAATGCACATTTGTCAGGAAAGAAAAACAAACAAATTTCTGGGTGAGACACTGTGGCCTTTGTGAGGATTTGACTCTGCTTCTTCAAAGTCATTCTCTTAAAAAAATTGCTTCAGTTCTCAGTCATTATTGAAAATCCAGTGCACAAAAGCAAACAGCCCATTTTCTGCGGAGTTTTTAGAGTGAGAAAAAGTTTTCCTGACATGCTGAAAAAAGGGGGATGGGTGGAGTACCATATCAAAGAAGGCAGAAACAACTAAGCTCTTTCCACACACTGAAAGGATAGAAAATGACTGGGAATTGCTCTGTATTCAAGGAAAGTGTGTATTAAAAATGAATGCAGTTTCCCTACCAAATTTATTGCAACTGTAAAAAAGTCTCTCCTATTCTGACTATATTTTCTGATGTCCAAATTGAAACCCATTAGACTTTAATAGGCTTCAAGTAACAGAGGAAACAAATGAAATCATGGAATATTTAGTAATAAGCTACTCTGCTTTCTGCGAGAAGACAGCTGTGGCTCCCCAGGCCTGCAATCCCTCTGAGATCCCTTATCAAAAGGAGAGTGCTCCTCATTACTTGTCACATGGATGCTGATAAATAGAAATACAAGCGGAACCCTATGCTATGTGGGAGGCGGGAACTCTGCCTTCCCGAGAGCCTCCATGTTTGCAAGAATGGCAGGTCACTAAGCCATGTGCAAATGAAAGTGGACTTAAAAGGAAAGGAATTGCACCAGCTGTCTCCAAAGGGAACATTAATTAAAGGGGCAGCACTCCCACTCATTTGCCTTGGAGCTCAAATAAATATACTATGGGGAGCATGAAAGTTACAGAATTGCTTTTTCTTCCCACCATAAATAAAGCCTGGGGCGGGAGGAGGCAGAGGACAAGATATGGCTGTTACTCTCATCCCACCCAGGAAACAGGGATTGGGCTCAGATTCATTCAGAAGTTGGTGTTTATTTTAATTTCTTAATCAAATTAATCTGTGCTGACTTTCCCAGTGGTAAAAGTGCAGCACAGTTCAGCAGCAACAACATTATATACCATTATTATGGCTCTGCTGTAATCTTATTGCAGCTGAGCCACAAGCCACTGGGAGTTGAGAGCATTCAGTCCCCCTGTAGGATCAGGCTTGACCAGCCCTCGACTGTTGTGTTGCAGCACTAACCTGTGTCCACACTGGAAAGCTTGCATTAGCAGCTGACCAAGCAAGCTTGCTTTCAGTATGCCCTATATTATTCTTTGTATTGAGGTAGTTCTGGAAGTTCTATTCATGGGCCGGGACCCCACGGTGCTAGGTACTGTACAAACACAAAGCAAAAAGATGCACCCTGCCCCAAAGAGCTTACCCTATGCTCTCATCATGCCAGCTAACTCATCGCATTCTCATCACTGCACATGATGACCGATGGGTTTGTGTGTGGAAAGGGGTTGAGTTAATGAAAACACTAAGGCTAAAACATGTGGCAATCCACCAGCGAAGATAAGTCCTAAAAGAGAGAGCCGCCTTTTCAGTAGTCTTTTAAAGGATGGATGGATGGATGGAGCGAGCTCATGCTGCAGGGAGATGTCCTCATCCCAGGGCCCCAAATAGCACAGCCACCAAGGCCTGCAGGTTTAAGACATGATGGCCTGATCCTGTAAAGGGCAACGTCCGGACACAAACACCATTAGAGTTTAGGGGAGATTTTATGCTATAGATCAGTGCTTCTCAAAGTCAGGCCTCCGCTTGTTCAGGGAAAGCCCCTGGCGGTCCGGGTCGGTTTGTTTACCTGCCACGTCCACAGGTTCGGCCGATCGCAGCTCCCACTGGCCACGGTTCGCCGCTCCAGGCCAATGAGGGCTGCGGAAAGTGGCAAAGGCTGAGGGATGTGCTGGCCCCCCTTCCCGCAGCCCCCATTGGCCTGGAGCAGCGAACTGCAGCCAGTAGGAGTCGTGATCGGCCAAACCTGCGGACGTGGCAGGTAAACAAACCAGCCCGAACCGTCCGGGGCTTTTCCTGAACAAGCAGCGGACCAGCTTTGAGAAGCACTGCTACAGATTGCTCTTACATGTTGATATGGTAACACTCAAGGGCCCCAGTCAAGATCAGGGCCCTGTAGTGCGAAGCACTGTACAAATACATATGAAGATACTGTTCCAATCCTACATGTTTCTAATCTGAAGAGATTAAAACTACAGACCCCACTCGGTGTTTCTATGCTTAAGGTATAAAAGAGAGTGCAGTTCTGCCCCATAACCAAAACAAGGTGAGTCTTTTCATTGTGAGGTCAATTACTGTCTATCAGGAGGACAATTTTCTAGCAGTATGGCCTAAATTGAGCAAAGCACTTCAGCACATACTTTAATCCCACTGGGAGTTTAAAACATACTTAACTGAATCAGAGCCATGCTGTCTGAGATCATGGGGTGGACCTTAACTTCATAATCAGTTTATAGACAGTCCCAATACCCCACCTCTGGCAGTAGCTAAGACCATAGGCCTGATTCTGATCTCACATTGGAGTCAACCAGGTGCATCTCCACCAAAGTCAAGTGAGCTACAACAGCGCAAGAGAAATGAGAATCAGCTCCCTAATGTTTCAGAGGAAGACAAACATAATGCACAGACCCAGCTGCATAATGATGTAGGTGGAGGGAAAGCTCCTTTTTTGACCCCTGAGCATCATACAGAAGCACTGGATTCGGTTATCTGTGTCATTGTCTCAGTTTGCACAATCATTATTATGAAGTTATCCAAGCCCTTTTATAAAATCTGGCCACAGAGTCTGACTCCACAAACCTCAACAGCAGGGAACGCCACAGGAACTACACGCTGGAAGCAGAGTTTTCTTTTTGTTTGTTCCCAAACTACCACCCTTCAGTTTCATCTTCTCTTACACCCCACCCATATCATCTCCCCCCTCCACTCCACCCCACCCCAAGGAATCTCTAAGAGGTTATGTCTACACTGGCAACTCAAGGACAAAATTTCTGTCTTTCAGAGGTGTTAAAACACACACACACACACCAAAGACAAAAGTTTTACCGATGACAAGCACCGGTGTGAACAGTTGACAAAGCTAATGCCACTTGTTGACGGTGGAAGTTTTTTGTCATCAGGCGAGCCGACAAACCGCGGCTACACTGTGCGCCTTTTAACAGCATGGCTGCAGCAACACAGCCATGTCTCTTAAAAGCTGCATAGTGTGGCTATTGTCTAATATTCTGTCTCAAAAGAAACAAAGCACAACAATTAGTCCTTCACTCTTCCCCATACCAGCTCCCGCATCCAGACTTCATCTGAAGCCAGGGGGATTGTATTAGCGAATGTAAACACACATAGTCAATGCTAGAGTTGCATCCAGGGCTCCTGTTGCAATGCAGGAGACATTAGCCTGATCAGCAAGTCATCAGCATGTAGACTACCTGATGATTACAATGTGAGTTGCATGCCCAGGGGACCTGTCTAGTTGGAGGTTTACACTGAGGCCATGTCTACATCTAAAATTTTGCAGCGCTGGTTGTTACAGCTGTATTAGTACAGCTGTATAGGGCCAGCGCTGCAGAGTGGCCACACTTACAGCAACCAGCGCTGCAAGTGGTGTTAGATGTGGCCACACTGCAGCGCTGTTGGGCGGCTTCAAGGGGGGTTCCGGGAGGAGAGAGCAAACCGGGAAAGGAAACCAGCTTCCCCGCGGTTTGCTCTCTCGGTCCCGGAGCCAGCCAGCAAACCGTAGGGAAGGAGACCTGCTTGCTCGGGGTTCCGGGACCGAGAGAGCAAACCGGGAACGCCGCGGTTTGCTCTCTCGGTCCCGGAGCCACCCAGCAAACCGCAGGGAAGGAGACCTGTTTGCTCGGGGTTCCGGGACCGAGAGAGCAAACCGGGAACGCCGCGGTTTGCTCTCTCGGTCCCGGAGCCAGCCAGCAAACCGCAGGGAAGGAGACCTGCTTGCTCGGGGTTCCGGGACCGAGAGAGCAAACCGCGGCGAAGCTGGTTTCCTTTCCCGGTTTGCTCTCTCGGTCCCGGAACCCCGAGCAAGCAGGTCTCCTTCCCTGCGGTTTGCTGGCTGGCTCCGGGACCGAGAGAGCAAACCGGGAAAGGAAACCAGCTTGATTACCAGAGGCTTCCTCCTTCCACGGAGGTCAAGAAAAGCGCTGGTAACTGTCTACATTGGATTACCAGCGCTGGATCACCAGCGCTGGATCCTCTACACCCGAGACAAAACGGGAGTACGGCCAGCGCTGCAAACAGGGAGTTGCAGCGCTGGTGGTGCCCTGCAGATGTGTACACCTTCAAAGTTGCAGCGCTGTAACTCCCTCACCAGCGCTGCAACTTTCTGATGTAGACAAGCCCTGAAGGAGCAAGCAATTAATCTCCATCATCTTTCATCAACAGTTTTCTACTCCTACTATAGTTGCTCATGAAAATACTGGATATGCATCCAGATTTTTACCATAAGCAGCACAGCTTCAGATAACACAGTCAACCGCTATAGATTCTCCCCCCGCATCCCACATAGAGGGCACTCTGCATTTGTTTTGGAAGGCATACTTGGGCAAAACTGATTTCAGGTGCAAGTGCCAGTTGTGCTCTGTTGCTAGCAGCAGCCCTTGGGGGAAAACTGAGTATTGTGAACTCTTCAGGTCAGAGACACCATTATTTTCTGTGTTGTGTGTAAGCTGGGGCCAAAGGAGCTAATGTTATCCTTGGATGTGTAAACTGATGAATGTCAAGTAGGAGCAGAGAGCTTATTTTACCTCTGTATTTGGCACTGGTGCAACCACCGCTGGAATACGGTGTGCAGTTCTGGCACCCACAATTCAAGATGTTGATAAATTGGAGAGGGTTTAGAGAAGAGCCACAAGAATGATTAAAAAATTAGACAACATGCCCTAGAGTGACAGAGTCAAAGAGCGCAAACTATTTAGCTTAACAAAGAGAAGGTTAAGAAGTGACTTGATTACAGTCTATAAGTATCTACACAAGGAATAAATATTTAATAATGGGCTCTTCAATCTAGCAGACAAAGGTATAACACGATCCAATAGCTGGAAGTTAAAGGTAGACAAACTCAGGCTGGAAGTAAGGCATAAATTTTTAACAGTGAGCAATTAACCGTTGGAACAATTTCCCAAGGGTTGTGTTGGCTTCTCCATCACTAACAATTATTAAATGAAGGTTGGATGTTTTTCTAACAGATCTGCTCTAGGAATTATTCTGCGGGAAGTTCTGTGGCCTGTGTTAAACAGGAGGACAGAGTAATAGTGGTCACTTCTGGCTTTGGAATCTACGAATCTACATGTGGTGGAAGGATGGTCTAGGTGTATGGCACTAACCTAGGACTTTGGGAAGCTGGGTTCTGGTCTACTTTGTCACAGGTTTCCTGAGTAACCCTGCATGAGTCATGGGGGGCTTGTCTTCACTGCTGTTAACGGGGGCTCTCTCAGGTGTTGCCCCTAACCTGGCTCCCACACACACACAAACTCTCTCACTCAAATGTGGTGGTGCTTGAAACACAACCCCCATCCTGGGCTATAGGCTAAAGCCTAAGCACCGCTTACATTCAAGCTGGTACCCAGTGCCAATCACCTGAAGTAACTCTGTGGTGAGAACATACCCTGGGTCTTGCTGTGCCTCAGTTCCCCATCTGTAAAATGGCGATAACAGCACTGTCCTATCTCACAGGGTGTTGTCTGAATAAATACATTAAAGACTCAAATGCCCAGTGATGGGGCCACAGGAATACCCCAGATAGACAGACAGTATGTAGATGGGGTAGGTAACTCTTTGCAAAGTGCTGCATTAGGAAATTCCCAGACACAAAAGAGTTCAAGTTCAGCAAGGGAAATAAGAGTGTTTTCCATTTCCCCTGTTTTTGGCAAGCAGGCACTCTCTTTATAGCCATACATATGGACAACTAAATACAATATACTGTTCAGAGATACTCTCCAGCTATATTGGTTTACAAGGCTGGCAGTCGATTGCTCAGGACTGGCCATGGCACTGGTGCTTTACTAATCAGGAATGAGACAAGCTAACAAAACTCCCACTGCTACAGCCCAGCTGCTTTGCCCCTAAGCTACGGTAGGCGAGTTCATCTCTAAGGGGTTTGTGGTTAAGGTATAACAATTTGGCATGTACCTTGCCCTTCCTCACTGCAAACCAAAACCCCATCAAGTAGTTTTGTTTGTCACACAACAGACCATCCCAGTTGGAAAAAGCTCTGGTACCAATAAGCTGTTTTATAGCCTTGCTCAGGAAATGCTGTCATTCTGTACTTGGTTGCTTGCTTCCAAAGACCACACAGCTGTACTTCGTATAAATCACCTTAAGCACAGAGCTTTGCATTGCTTTTTCTCCATGCAATAACCCCATAAGCAGGTCATATACTGCATCAAGACCTGGATCACTACTGACTTTTCCCTAGGAGTAAAGCATGCTTCCTGCAGGGGGAACAGGACTGGGACTCAAACATGCATCTCCTGGCCCTGGGGCAGTAAAGAGCAGCTCTACAGCTTTACCCCAAAGACTACTTTCCCCAGGGTTGTACAGAGAACACTGACAATCAGTGGCCAAGCTAATAACTGTTATTAGTATGTAATTATTTATATTGCTGTAGGCCCTCAGGGACCAGGGTCCCATTGTGCGAGGTGCTCTACAAATGCATTAACAAAAAGACAGTCCTTGCCCCAAAAAGCTCACAATCAAACTAGGAACAGGAAACGGAGGAAGAGATGGGAGAAGATTCCCAATGCCCTGCTCTTAACTGCTAAACCTGGATGTCTCACATATATCTGAGCAAAACTTAACACAAAACTCCCTGCAAGGAGCCTTTTATCTCAATGATATTTCCGTACTGGAATTATTCTACAGAACAGAAATAGGACTTTTCAGCTTGGAAAAGGGGAGACTAAGGGGGGATATGATAGAGGTACACATGCATCCGATGAAGTGGGTATTCACCCATGAAAGTTCATGCTCCAATACGTCTGTTAGTCTGTAAGGTGCCACAGGCCTCTTTGCTGCTTTTACAGATCCAGGCTAACATGGCTACCCCTCTGATAGTTCTTCACACAGCGCATAGTCAACCTGTGGAACTCCTTGCCTGAGGAGGTTGTGAAGGCTAGGACTATAACAGGGTTTAAAAGAGAACTAGATAAATTCATGGAGGTTAAGTCCATTAATGGCTATTAGCCAGGATGGGTAAGGAAAGATGTCCCTAGTCTCTGTTCGTCAGAGGGTGGAGATGGATGGCAGGAGAGAGATCACCTGATCATTACCTGTTAGGTTCACACCCTCTGGGACACCTGGCATCGGTCACTGTCAGTAGACAGGATACTGGGCTGGATGGACCTTTGGTCTGACCCAGTATGGCCATTCTTATGTTATGTTCTTATCCATACATGCCATGCAATATTTAAAAACAAGCAAGAACCAAAGAGATTAAGAGTGCAGTGGCCTTTATGAATTAACCAGCTAACATAAGCTATGTTTAAGTCAGCACAAAGAAGTTATTGCACATTGGTGGCTCAAACTCTCCAGCATACATAGACTGCTTTAAGCACGACAAATTGAACAGCACTGGGATGGAGTTTCAGATAACTGCTGAATTGGGCTCTCTTAGGGCAAAGAGCAGCATAGCAAGTACCAAGAAAGTAATGAGCTGGTAGGCAAGCAGCATGCTGGTGAAGAGACATCGTCATGCAGCTGCTGTCTCTGCAAGTTCATCAGGCAACAAGATTAGAACGAAGTGGAATGCTCCTGCATTGTGCCGTCTGCCCTTGGAATTTAAAATACTGGCCACCTACATGAATTACCTACCCAGGCCTCTCCCCAAATAAATAACATTAATTCCATGATGACTGGGCTAGAATGAGATGCAAAGACAGTCTGGGGGAAGATATGTGAGAAGAATTCCTACACGATAAACTGCATCAAAGATAATAAATTTATGTTTGCCCAGCACCTTTAATCCAGAAGGATCCCAGGCAATTTACAGACTGTATGCGCTATACAGCATTCACTCACTTGCCATGAAGTGCAGCCACTTCTGGGGTGGAAAATGGCAGCTGTTTAATAGCCCACAGAGAAGCGGAAAAATACTGATATGCTTCTCCAGTTGAAATTAGAAAGGAGACTATTTTGAGCAAGCAAAATGCCATTGCCCACATTGAACTGTAGCATGGACTTTAGTGTGGACACCCCTTCCCCATAACAATGTAAGGGCACTGCCTTCAACAAGTATAGCCAAGATAAATTTGCAGCAAAGCCTTCACCTTGAACATACAGTCCCAGCATACAGATAGCATAATCACCAAGTGGAAATCTCACCTCTAAACAGAAATCCTACTTCAAGCCAATATGCTTCCCAAAGACTTACAGGAGTGGTCTTGTATTTACCCAGCTGAGAAGTCTGACTTTCTCTGGGTCCAATTCTGCAGTGGCTTCATGCTTGGGACTCCCACTGAAATTAATGGAATAAGGACTCGTAACAGGGCCTTGGAGCATGTGTGCATCTCAGTACATCTTTTGCAGCCCTTTGAAACTGGAGCTGTAGTTGCAGCTCCCATGCCTGCTCCCAGTCACGTGCCCTAGAGCAGTGGTTCCCAAACTTTAACAATCTGTGAACCCCTTTCACTAGAATGTCACGTCTCACGAACCCCCTCCTAAAAATGAATATTTCCAGGGATTTTCTCCTTTACCTGAGTATATATTATAAAAGCAGAGATCTTGGAAATATAAAATTTGTTTTTATGACATGCTTATTACACACTATTTATTATTATTTATCATTACAGTATTTTAATTACATTATGAAAACGGCAACACTCTTCCAAGATCTCACTTTTGTAGCTTGTATCACTTTGAATAAACCTGTTATACAACAAGGCTTGTATGTTTCATCAAGGAGCACCAGATGTGAAACAGCATGAAGCTATTTAAGAAGACAACTCAAAGAGTTCCTCCTACACAAGCTTTCAGGTCCTGAGCAGTCTAGGCAAACAACACACATTACAACAAAGCTTAAACTTGTCCTTCATAATAATTTTTAAAACAATATTAGCTGCCTATTTAATTTTAAAAACAGCAAAAAATATCCATCTCCTTTTCCATTTCTTATAAAGAGTCTTGAAGTTTAAATCTCCTCAGTGTGATAGATATGCTTGCTTTGATCTGCTCAGCTCTTGGAAGTCCAGGGGCCCCAGGCTGCTGGCCCTGTGCTGCCCAGGGTCCCTAGGGACAGCTCTGTCAGCCATTAGAGAATATTTTCCCGAGAACCCCCTGTAACATTTCATGAACCCCAGTTTGGGAACCACTGCCCTAGAGGGAACCACACAAAGCTTCTGGCCTCCTGGGCACAGCAGCAGATGGGAGGTACCCAGAGTCAGGGAAAGCACTCTCAACATCTGTGAGGGCAGGAAGCAGGACCTGGCTGGAATGAAAATTCAGCCAGGAAGCCCTGGAAGAAGTGTTATAAGGACTGTGAAGAAACCTGAGGGCTGTGAGAGGCTGGAAACAAGGGCCAGACAAGGCTCTAAAGGGCTGCAACACCAGGTGGGACACTTTGTTCTGAATCTTTTTCTAAAGTCCAGAAAAATCCTGAGCAAAGGGAATGAAGTGGTGCCATTGCTTGGAGCACAATTTCCCCTTCCCCAGCTGGTGGTTCAGCCCACCAGCTCACACAGCTACTCACACCCAGCCTCTGCAGATTACATTCGTCTCAGGAAGAGAAGGCTGTTTCTCTCATCATTCACACTGCCCAAAACAAGTGCCATGCTAGGTGAGTCAGAGGCTCAGCTCTTCTCTCGCCAACTTCTGCACCACAGCGCGAAAAAGCAATTGAGCTGCTGCAGCTCTTCACTGCCACATGCTCTTCCTGTTGTGGCTAAGCGACAGTGCATCTGCGTCAAATCGCCGCAACAGGTAGACCACTAACATAAGGGGAAAACCCACATGAGGAAAGAGTCCCTGACAGAAGCAAAATGACACACAGGCAAACACACAGTGTTCAGCACTGCGACTAAGATTCTAATCCAACTTTTATTAAAGCGTCAGAAATTCTAGAGGCAACTGCAGAGCTCACACACGCATAGCCCTTAACTCATCATATCCATCCTTCCCCTGCTTCCATTTGCCCTGAGCGCTTACTGTTTCTCTGAGCAAATGAACGAGGGTGATTGAAATATTGCAGAATAGCTGGAGACAGGAGAGTGAGGTGATCTGCACTACTGGATCCAAACGGCGTAGGTGGCTCTAGCCCAGAGTGGATAGGGGAGTACATTTCAAACATAGCACACAGCTCAGCACTCTTGGCAGTGTCTGCTCAGCACTGACAGCGCAGGAGGTAGCTTAGCAAAGCATTGCATTGCTAGAGAGGGATGGGGAAGCTAACTTCACCAGCCTGCCTCACAGCTGGCTCTAGCAGTTGTGCTCAGGCCTACAAAATGATTTCCTACCCATTTCCACCAGACAACAGCCAGTTCTTGTCCACTAGACTCTAGAGGCAAACACACTAAGCACTGGTCTAACTCTGCTCTGACTGACTTCTATAGAACTACAGTCTGGCCAACACTGAGTGCTTTTGAAAATCTTACCCTATGATTACCTGGTTCAAGCCACATTAAAAGTGTGCACGCATCAGGTAGTCTTACCCAACTTCTCACTGCAGGAAAAGCGGAGTCCAGCTGCAATTGCAGAGGTACATGCATAGCTGCCAGCATTACAAGTATTTCTGTCTAGAGACAATTGTCCATATAAGCTAGATGTCTGGGGGCCATGAGGTCACCCATCTCTGGATGTTTCTGTGTGCTCTCTGGTGCATTTTAGCACTTAGAGCAATCTTTATATCCAATTAATTTCAGCACACACACCCCCAGCGAGTGAGATAGTCAAGCAGTATTGTAGCCATTACAACAGAAAGATTAAGCGATATGACTAATTCCAATAAAGTTATCTGTGTCAGAGCTAGGAGCAGAACCTAGGAGTTCCTTGCTTTCAAGTACTACACATTGTCCATTCGGTATCACTGTCTCCCCTGCTGTTGTGCTGCCCTTTTGTGGCTAGAGGCCATACTAAATGCCTAGCAGAGTAGGGATAGCTCAATAGGGGGGAGGGATAGCTCAGCGGTTTGAGCATTGGCCTGCTAAACCCAGAGTTATAAGTTTAACCCTTGAGGGGGCCATTTGGGGATTTAGTTGGGGATTGGTCCTGTGTTGAGCAGGGGGTTGGACTAGATGACCTCCTGAGGTCTCTTCCAACCCTGACAGTCTAAGTTCAGCTGCAAGGAGGAAACTTGCAACAGCTCTCCTAATATCGATGGTAGACCATGCTGCATTAGCCCCTAGACCTAACTGTCAGATGTTGAACCTTTCTTCAGAAATTAAGGAATCTATGGATTTCACAAGTCCCAAAGGCCAACCTGGAGTGGCGGGGTTAAAACAGACAAAATTACCTGTGACTGGGGGTACCATGCTTTTCCCTTGTTTCCTGTATCCAGCTTATGGACACTTTCACCAGCCATTAGTTTTGCCATTTCTAGCACTATGATCTTAGTGAGAAGGGCCCAAGATCTACTGCCATTGTTAAATGAAAGCTGAAATTTACCCTTGACAATGGTAGGTCTCCAGATTCATGATGGGGTGAGAGAGAAGACCTGTGCAGTGGGCTTTGCAGGCCCCAAACCCTGGCTTTGCTTGCACTAGGAGCCTGAATTGCAGACTCCCTGACGATCCCATTGGCTTCAGCTGGAGCTGTGGATGTTCAGCAGCTCTAAAACTCTGTAGCCAGAGTGGTGAGACCCTCACTTGTATAAGAACTGGTACCAAAATCATCCAGGAGTTCAGAGAACAAAACTCAGCTTAGTGATGAGAGGGACCAGCATGAGAAAGCAGTTGTTTTGAAATAGCTCTTGCAGTACTGCCAGCCCCAAATGTTCAAAAGTTGTGTTGGGTCCCCAAAAAATCATGAGAATGGCATAAGGTTAAATTAAAAAACAACAAATTTGAGTTTCTTTACCCCAAAAACCCTTCCGGTGTTTGAACCTTTAGGGGTCACATTTCTGAGTCTTTCACAGCAAATATCAGGGCTAGAAATTGATTTTTTTAAATGTAACCTGAGATTCTTTACACAATCCCATGTCTCCAGGAGTTGGGACTTTAAAAAAATACCAATGTTACAAGATATAAAAAAAAACATAAACCAAGAATAAAGGCATGATCCCATATTCCCTGTTCAAGTAGAGCTCCCATCAATGTCAAAAGACATTTTATCTGCATAAAGTGTATGAGTTCAAAGCACCCTTTCTGTGTGGGTATACACACTGTAAACAAGAGTAATACAAGTCAGTCATCTATAAGAGCTAAGAACAAATTCAACCCAGTCTGAATCAGCATCCATGGTGCAATTAAAAGAAGGCCAGGTTTGCTGTGGCTTGGGCATGCAAGATGTTAGTTAAAAAGACTGCATGTCAGAGCTTGTAATTCATTCTTTGATTAGAACTCTGGACAGCCTCCTCGTAATCTGCGCTCTTTGATTTGCATCTTAACTGCCCTGATACAGGTGTGCCTATAAGCTGGATACAGGGAACAAGGAAAAGTTATGGTACCCAAAGACATTCATTTTTAACTACTATGTAATAACTTAATGTTACCCATTGTTCAGTGTGTTTTACATTCCTTCCCCTTGGTAGCTGATCCACAGAGGATAACTGCCTGCTACTGCTCCCCGCTGATGGAGTTACTTCTTAGGATCAAATGGCCAAGATCTCTGGTTTGATGCTGAAGTTTCTCAGTTCAAACCCTGCTGATGATCCCTACATGGGGAAAGTTGCAACATTTATAAATATTAACCGTCGTAACACAGAGGCAATTATCCCCATTGTATAGTTGGGAAACTGGGGGCTAAGTGACCTGTGCAAGGTCACAGTGAGAGCCAGTACTGGACCAGAGACTGAAATTCAGGCATTCCTGGCTCCTAGCCCAGGCTCAGATTATGTCTAATGGCCAGCATAGCATGTTAATTGCCCAGAAGATGCTAAAACAGAGCAGTCGGGGTGGATGTGACACAGTGGGAGGGATTAGCTTCCTCTCTAGTTTACTGGAGCATCCAATACATTGACTCTCAAGGAATCAGCTCCTTGCCTTCTTCAGCAGCTGACAAAACGCAATGAGGAGAGAGAGAGACAACAGGAAGAACTAGGCAGATAAAGTTCATCTTGCTGTTCTAGTGGACATTTCTGAAGGGCTAGATCAAGCCACACAGAAAAAGCTGGGTTTCCAAACCTCCCGAATGATATGGTGGTGGGGTCCCACTATCTGATCTTGGACCTGGGTCCAGGTTCTGTGGCTTGGGTCCATTTTGCTAACCCAAGGTATCTGCCAACACTTCTGTCAACATCCAGCACTGTCCTCTCCCCCCACCTTCTCTCTCAAGCAGACTGAGAAGGAGTTAGCCGCAGGGGAAATTAAGGAGCAGCCCTGGGAGAAGCCCCACAACCTTATCCTTAACAGGCAAGTCTAAAGCGAGAAAGCCCCATTATTGGGCATTTCCACGCTGACCCTCATATCATTCAGCACTGGGATGGGAAACTGGCTTCTCTCCCCATGACTTTCTATTACCATTCACTGCTAGTTAGCAGCAAAGCCAGGACACTAGCAAGGACGAAAATTAATTAACAAATAATATCACTTTAAAGGCGGTTCTTTTTAGAATCCGCCTCTCTCTCTCCCTTCCCCCTCTCTTGTTTAGATGTTCTGGGCTTGCTGCTTGTCAAAGGTGCAGGGCACTCAACTGCAGCTGAAGTGCACCTCTGGAAAAAGGCAGGCCCTGAGTGCTTTTCTAGACACTCAGCTTCTCCACCCAATCCCAATCTCTCAGCAGTGGGAGCTATAATTAACACATGCTATAACTAGCCAGCAACACTCTGAGGGGTTTGCAAGAACTTCATTTCTGACTGCATTTGGGCCAAGGATGCATAGAATCTCTCCCTCCCCCAGTTCTTTTCATGCCCAATGAAATTATCTTGGTGGTCAAAGCTTTACAGCTTTGACAAAAAAAGATCCTAGGGACTTTTACATCAAAATGTGACACTGAGCGGTGTGATGGCAACTTGCCAGATGCTGGAAGGCTGCGCCTAAGGACAGAGAGTTGAGAATGTTTTTGTAGATGGCAAATAAACACAGTGCTAATACCTGCTGGGGCTTGTAATCTCCCAGATAAAGGAAGAGAAAGTATTCTGAGGCAGAGGGATGAAAGGCTGCAGTTTATCTGTCACCTTAGCCCTCACCTTGTGCTTACAGAGAGAGAGAGGCCAGCAGTTGCATTTTAGGAATCCGTTGGCTTATCTGACCCTCCAGCAGTACTTTGGGTGCCCACCCCGCTGCCCCGATTATCACAAGGAGCAAGTGAAAAGAATACATGAAAAGTACCTACAGCACTGAATGGAACTCTCAGATTTTAAGGGCAGAAGGGACCATAAGATTACCTAGTAAAACCTCCTGTGTAACATGGGCCATACAATTTCATCTAGTAATTCCTGCAGCTAGCCCAATAACTCGTGCCTGACCTAGAATGAGAGACAGTGTGTGGCCCAGCTCCTCATGGAATTTAGGCTCCTAAATCTCAATGGTTTTAATGAGAGTTAAATGCCTAATTACCCTGGAGGATCTGGCTCTGTGTGTCTTTCACCTCTAGGTCACTGGCTCAAATCCAGCCAGGTCAGTGAGCTAGGCAAAATGACTTTGGCCATTTCAGTTTGGCTCCCAGTGGATAAATGTCCACACCACATAAACCATCATCTCAACTGGCGTGAACTGCTCCCCAACCTCACTGACTTGGCACTGTCAGCACAGAGGCCAAAGACCAAATGTAGACTGAATTGCCTGGATGCACCTAATAGCAGGGCAATTTCAGGGGCCAAACTTACAGACCCCTCTTCTCCTGATAAGTAGGATTTTACCCTCCAGGGCCGTTCACCTGACACTTTTCACCAGTGCTCAGATTAAGATTTGCAATGTTGTTGTTTTTTAAGGATCTGTTTTGATTTAAATAAAACTGTTTGTTGCTGAGAAACCTAATTAGGAGGAGAATGGAAAAACAATCAATAAAATTACCACGTGAATGACTGCTTATAAAAAACTGAAATACTCCATTATTTACACAGCCAAGTCCTTGCTCAATTTCAATACACCTACAAGCCCAGCAGATAAACTGGTAGAACCGAAATTCGCTAGAAGTTTATGACACTTGCATACAAGAGAGGGAAGAAAAAGCTTCTCATGAGTTTTCAAGCACTGAAAATATCACTTTCACACACACACACACACACACACAAGTCCATACCAGAGTCAACTCACGAAAGAAACAGGGTGATGCCAACAAGACGCAGCTTCTCCAAACACTGACCTGGACACTTTGGACTTCCCTGAAACACTTGCTCTCCTCCCTCGCCGAGGGCAGGTGCTGATCCACTTCACACGCAGCACCTGAGACTTCAAAGCTCAGGAAGGAGAAACTAGCTGGAATCTGGAAGAGTTCCAAGGGAAGGTAGGCTTGGGAGCACTCTTGAAAGGGAAGAAGCTGTTGTGAGGGAATGTAGGAATGAGAAGCGTGGTTTGGGGGTCTGAGCACTAGACTTCAACTCAGGGCTCCTGTATTCAATCCCCATGCATTTGCTCTCAATACTGAGAGATTTTCAACCAACGAACTTCTCCAAAGAGATGGGACCTAAGTAATGCGTAGGCTTCTGTGGGCCCTCTGTGCAGGGGTGAATTTTACCCATGGTTTGGGAAGCACTTAGGGAGACTTGGGGATGAACAGTGCTCTGCAACTATAAAATGGCAGGAATCCTATGTGATCCTGGGCACTGCACTCAGCCTCTTGGTGCCTCCATTTCCCTATGAGCACAACAGAAATAATTATCGTGGCCTACCTCACTGAGTGATGGTGAGGATCTATTCACCATGTCTATCGGGGGTTTAAGTTGCTCAGCTGAAAGGTGTTATGGAAGGGTGAAGTAGTACAGTACCCCCGGGTCATTGAAACCAATGACTTGGAGGATGTCTTCAATGTTTTAAACCCTGTGGAAACATCACTGAGATAGCCTACATTTGATAAACAGGGAGAACATTTATAAAGGTGAAAAATCAGGCTGAGCAAAACAAAACACAAGTGTAGCAGGCATCTGTTTTCTATGAAACTCCTGTATCTTGATCTCAGATTGAATGTTGGAGTCACCTTCCAAAAGCACCCTGGTGATCTAGAAGCACAAATCCCACTGGGTTTTGTGTCCATGGGACTTGGGGACTTTTGAAAATCGCACCCTTTTGGGTGAGATTTTCAAAGACAAGTGTCAGCTAGGTGCCTAACTCCCTTTTGTGCCTTTGAAAATCTACCCCATTGATCTTCAGTGAGATCTGTGCTCCTAAATTGCTTGTGTTTTGCCAATCCTACCCTAATTCTTATGTTTCACATGCAATCTGAGCACTGGAAAATATTGAGCTTCATTATTCATGTGGGAAAATGTGTTGTTCAAAGCAGACACATAGAAGAATGTGTATTCTTTGAAAACTCTGCTTCTTGCCCCGCATTTCAAAGATGCTCGCATGTCTCAAAAAGATGAGATGACCCGAGGACAAAATCCCTAACACAAAGATTACTTTTGTTCAAGAACCTCCAAGACATTCATAATGCTCTCAGAACATTCAGTGTAAAGCATATTAATTAGATTTTTAAATGTGCATTAAGAAAAGAACATCTAGTAAAACAAAGTTGTAGCTAGCAAGAAATCAAAGAGGGAATGTGAAAGGACAATAAGGCTGATAAGAACTATAAGAAAACAGAGAAAACCCAGTCTCTCTCTAACCTTTTATTCAGGAAATCCATCTTTTCTCCTGCAGGCAGCACTTCTGAAAGTGTGTTTTGGTACCTTCATCTGGCCCCACTCTGCAAGGTGCTGAACAGCCTCAACTAACAATGAAGTCCTTTGGGGTTGAGATCACTTGGCACATCATAGAAACTGAACTCCAGGTGGCTGGGGAAAGCTCTGGTTCATTTGACTCTTCCTTGCAATGCCGGGAACTGACTTTCCCCATCTACGCAGCCTTCCCCATCGATGTAGCCCTGTCCTCTTACTGCTACATCCCTAGAGCCTTTTTATGTACAGCACACTGCTCTAATCTCTCTCTTATGCCCCGCAGTCTGGCCACACATTGTCTCTTACACTGTGACACTTATGGAAGGAAATATTCAAGTTCTCCAATGTTTGTGTCTTCCTCTTACTACAGTCTGTATAGACAACTGAGGCCTGAGGCACAGTTATGGCCCAGAGCCATCTACTACCCACTGTTGATTAGCCTCTAGTAAGCACAAGGCAGTTAGGGCGGTTTTCTGGGCAGATGTGGTCTAGCAGATTGACCACAGGAGGCTGGCAGTAAGGAAACCTGTGTTCCAGCCTTGACTGCCACCAGCTTCCTGTGTGACCTTGGGCAAATCACTTCCCCTTCAACCTGTACTCAGTCTTAAAACCATTCAATCACCACCCATGACTCACAAATGTGCTGTAAATATCACTACTTCCATTTGTGCGTTTTTGACCCATTTTCTTTTTCACTGCTTGCAAAGCTCAATAAAGACCATTTCAAACAACTGCATAAATCAAACATTAGCTCCCCATACCAGGTAGCTGGAACCCTAAGGATCATCAGCATTGCTCCCAACTGGGGGAGAAGGGAAAACATAAGAATGGCCATACTGGGTCAGACCAAAGATCCATCTAGCCCAGTGTTCTGCCTTCCGACAGTGACCAATGCCAGGTGCCCCAGAGGGAATGAACAGAACAGGTAATCATCAATTGATCCATCCCCTGTAGTCCATTCCCATTCCATGGCAAACAGGGGCTAGAAACGCCATTGATGGGCCTATCCTCCATGAACTTATCTAGTTCTTTTTTGAGCCCTGTTATAGTCTTGGCCTTCACAACATCCTCCAGCAAGGAGTTCCATAGCTTGGCTGTGTACAGTGTGAAAAAATACTTCCTTTTGTTTGTTTTAAACCTGCTGCCTATTAATTTCATTTGGTGACCCCGAGTTCTTGTTTTATGAGAAGGAGTAAATAACACTTCCTTATTTACTTTCTCCACACCAGTCAAAATTTTATAGACCTCTATCATATTCCCCCCCCTTAGTCGTCTTTTTTCCAAGCTGAAAAGTCCCAGTCTTATTAATCTCTCCTCTCATGGCAGTTGTTTCATACCCCTAATCATTTTTGTTGCCCTTTTCTGAACATTTTCCAATTCCAGTTTATCTTTTTTTGAGATGGGGTAACCACATCTGCATGCAGTATTCAAGATGTGGGCGTACCATGGATTTATATAGAGGCAATATGATATTTTCTGTCTTATTATCTATCCCTTTCTTAAAGATTCCCAACATTCTGTTTGCTTTTTTGACTTCTGCTGCACACTGAGTGCATTTTCAGATAACTATCCACTATGACTCCAAGATCTTTTTCTTGAGTGGTAATAGTTAATTTAGACCCCATCATTTTATATGTATAATTAGGATTCTGTTACCATGTCAGAGCCTGTGCTCTGATCTTTGAGACCTCAAGAGCCTAATGACAACTTGCCAGGGACTTGAAGCTCTGTAGGAATCTGCAGAAATATTTACATAACCTAATTGTGCCTTGGGTTTTTTGGGGCATACTGGGGTGTTGCATGGATATTTTCATAAATGTGCATAAGATGCTCAGATACTGCAGTGAGGGAGCCATGTAAATACCTCATTTAACTGACAGAATTGTAGAAATTTCCAACAATAAGGCCTGAATCCAGAATTCTGCTTTTTCTTTCAACATCAGAACATATAAAGGAGAGTAGGAAATGCAGCTCCCTATGGGATGTTAGGTCTCATCAAGTTAAAAGAAAATCAAGTTAGAATCACACACTGGCAAATTCCATGCCAACATATCAATAATCAGAGATCTGGGTCACCCAAAAATAATGCAATATTATGTAAATACACAGATAAGTCACTAATAATATTCAGCCAATTGGATGGTTTGTAGCTCATTTCTAAATGTATCTTTTTCAAAACAAAATGTTATTGGAGCACTCGTCTTCCACTGATGCTATTGGCACTAGAAGGAGAAATGTGTCCAAAGCAAACAATTAAAACTGTGTTTATTAGCAGGATTTTGTTTTTAAAAGTTAAACTGTTTTGATAAAATATTTTAAAATCCAAGGCACCCAACAATATACTCATCAAGGCAACAGGGAAACAGAGCTCCTCTCCCAACAAGAGCATCAGATTCTCAAATTGCGTTTTGCAATGTCTTTGGCAAGTTTACAGGAAGGAATGTAGTGTATAAGAACAGGTAATATCCCTTTAAATAGTGAGCCCTATAGTGCTATTCACCGTGTTCTATTTTAGAAGCTAACAAAATCCAGTCAAAGCAATAGTTTGTCTATGTAGCTAGTAGAGCTAGTTGAGAATTTGTTTTAACAAAATGGGTTTTTTGTCAGAAAATGTTAATTCATCAAAACCAAAACTGTTCACAGGGCAGGTTTAAAATTTCCCATTTCAAAAAATTTTTAGAAGAAAAAGGTTAGCAACGGTCAGCCAAGATGGGCAGGGATGGTGTTCCTGGCCTCTGGTTGCGAGAGGCTGGGAATGGGTGGCAGGGGATGGATCACTTGGTGATGATTGCCTGTTCTGTTCATTCCCTCTGGGGCTCCTGGCATTGGCCGCTGTCAGAAGACAGAATACTGGGCTAGATGGACCTTTGGTCTGACGCACTATGGCCATTCTTATGTTCAAATGGTCAACACATCCTGTTTGGATTTTTTTTTTAAAGTTTTATTTCTTGGTACAAAATTAAAAGTTGCTCTGAAATTTAAGTTGATTTATAGTAAAAATAAAAAATAAAAATAAATGTTTAAAAGGTTGAATGCAAAATGCTTTAATTGACCCAATCCAAAAAAAATTCAGATTTTCCACTTGTGAAAATTCTCAAGATTGACTTTTTGTCTCAATTTGGGATGGGAAAAATTTCAAAATTTCTCACAGAAAGGAAAAACCATTTCCCACAGTTATATTACCTAATTCTTTCATGTTGTGTATATTCAGTAAATATGGTTATGTGGATGCTATTGGGCTCCTGTAGTTCCTTCATATTAAATCTGTAGTGTAAAGAGCAAAAGACCCACAAGGAGGGCTGAGGGAATTAATACATTTGCTGAGTGGGAATGGAGAAGTATTATTTTATAATTATGCTTGCTGGTGGGTATTTATCTGTTTTTTCAACTGGGATCAGCAGTCCCTGATATTATGTAACAATGTGCATAATGGGAGTCAATATCATGTGATGGGCACCTATTGAGAAGTTCATCAATCAAAACAAATAAATAGAGACAGTATGAAATAAAGATACTTCCTAATCCAATGTCCTAGAAGCTCTTAACATCAATAGCTTTCAGAAAAAAGTCATTTAACTTGCCAGAAAAAGATCACCTTTCCATAAATTCTATCCAAATAAATCCAAACTTAACAGAGCACTCAAACTGTGCTGTAAAAAAAAAAAAGGATGTTTTTTAAAAATCCTGCAGAAAGGACCTCATTTTCTATTAAATTCTATGGCAGAGTTGGGTTTGTTTAATGGTTTTTTTCCAAAGGAATTGAAGGGAGATGTCCAAGTCCTTTAGGTTATTGTTTTTGTTCCAAAAATAAAATAAAATAAATAAATAAATAAATAAATAAAAGCGCCTTGGGCACCTGAAGTTTGGCTAAATCCATATCTAGGCACCTAAGCAAGAAGGCAGATTTTCAGAAGGACTGACTTAAGAGAAGCTGCCAAGCATTCTGCCCATTTGAAAATTAGGCTGTTTACTTGGATGCCTAGATAAGAACTTTGTCAAATATGGAAGCCTAATGTTAGATAATCTAGGCCTGTAGGGTTTCAGAGTAATTTCTACAGAACTGTAGAAATTCTTAATAAAATTCAATTCAGTTTCATCCCTATTAAATTCTAGAGGACTTTTCTTTAAGGATCAGGCTTCAAAAATGCACAAGAACCCCTTAAACAGCAACCTATGACTTTAAAGGCCTTTAGCCAGCTAAAAGTCTTAGTTACCTATATGCAGTTCGAGCTGACTGTGGGTTGGAGAGAGCATGGAATAGTTCACTACTAGAGACAAGGCTCCTTTTAGTCTGAATGTTTACGCTGCTGAAGCAAAGACTCACCATGGCAACCAGCTTTGCCACAAAGCACCCCTCAGCTTGAATTACTGCAAGGACAAATGTTGAAACACTAAATCCCTCTTCTGTAATGCATCAATATAACGTTTGATTAAAGGGAAAAGAAAAAAAAATCCATGCCAGGCCTTTGCTGCCAGTTGAAGAGCATATTTTCTAAAGTTCACCTGCTGGAAAAAAAAATGCAGCTGATTTTCCAAAGAGGATTAATGTCCCCTAAAGCACAAGCACAAAATCAAGCAACAGCCCCACAATTTTATAGGTAATTAGCAGAGCTTTCAATGGCCTTTTTTCCTCCACGTAAAATGCTGGAATGCATTCAGGGACCAATCCAACGTACCCACGGAAGTCAACAGGAGTCTTTCCATTGACCTCAATGGGCTTTGGATCAGGCTCTTTGATCCCATCATAGATGATAAGCACCCTTCAGTAAGAGCTATATATACCCCCTTCCCACCTCTGCCCCCACCCCCAAACTATGAATTGGACCAGTTACCTTTATCGTAACACCCTACAACTTTTGAGGAACATTTAAGGATCTCTGATGCTCAGCTATCAAAAATACCTGTCCTCCCACCTGGCAAGAATTTTTACATAAATCTGTGAACAATACCATTTGGCAGGAACAAACACTTTTTTATCTAGTTTTCATTACCAATTCTTAATGCTTTGCTTAGAGAAAGCCTTTGAAATGTAAAGGCACTAGATACTAGGCTAGATGAAGGCTGATCTAACTGATGAGAGGATGTCCTCATAATGCTTTATCATTTTTGTTTTCCAGTTATATAAATCCATGCAGCAAAGTATAGCAGTTTGAATTTCATGATGGAATGTCTGACCAATGAGAAAAGGAGGGAGAGGGGATGCTGGAACTGCATCTAGACTATATCTATGCTGCTTCATAGTTGAGATTACACGGGTGTGAAAAACTGGTGCGCACTGCTGTAACTCCCCCACCTCGACGTTGCGGGCACAAAATAAAAGGTTCCCTGTTCGCATTAATGCAGTCCTACGTTAACGCAAACTAGGAACCTTTTGGTTTACACCCGCAGCATCCACAGTGGGGAGTTACAGCACAGCACTTTGGTGCACACGGCTAGTCACAGCCCCATCATCTGAACTGTGGGGCACAGTAGACAGGCCTTCGCTATAGCTTGATCTTTTTTGGTAGGGAATGGCAGATGGCTTGAGACAATCAGTAATGGGACACAGAACCTTTCAACTATAGGTCAATGGTTCACATTTTCTGCAGGTCAGAAGAGGTGAGACACACATCTAATGGCTGGCTCCCATGGAAGATGCAGCAAATCAGGTGAAGACAATAGGAAAATAGGAGGGTTTTTCAAAATGGGCATAGGAATTGCTGTTTTGAGCTATTTTCCCTCTGGAAAGGCCTCATGGGAAGGGATCATGCTTTTGCTGCTGCTTCTACACATAACCCCTCAGTAACAGCAATGATCTGACATGACCCTGGTCAATTACTTTCCACTCCTCCTGCAAGCCAAAGAGAACCTGCCATGTACAAGAGCAGTACAGGGGTCAATCCTTGCTACTGCAGGGGTAGAGATACAAATAGGTAAGCCCCACATGGTACATAGGGTCGATCTCGTCTAACAACACTGAGGTAAAAATCTATTTGTGCTTTGTCTCCACTAGGGTTTCATAACGGGACTGCTATCTCCATGTGAAAACACACCTCTTCATAGTGAGCACATAGCCTAGGTGTTCCAAGGGCAAGGGCTTGCCTACCCTGACAAGACAAATGGTGAGAGGGAAAATAAAGGCACTTAGGCAAGAAGTGACATGCTCAAGGTTGAATGACAGGTGAACTATATAAGCTGAAATAAATACACATTGTCAGTACAAATACTAAAATTCTTTCATAAAAGGCCCTTGCTACAATCAGCATAAATTAGGGAAGTTTTGTTATTTGTTACATTATATATTTTAGCCCTGGTCTGGAGAGATTTTGTACCAGTACAGCTATTTCAGTTTCTGATTATATTGGTAACACATAGTTATACCAGTTATAGCAGTACAATCCCTAGTGTGGACACAGTTATACCAGTATAAAAGGTTCTTCATACCTTTATTTCCCTTCCCTGTGGGAATAGCTATATCAGTATAAGCTCTTATATACCAGTATAACTGTGTCTATATGAGGGGTTGTTGTACCATATTAACTATCCTAGGATAGTTAAAGAGGTACAACTTGTGTATATAGAGAAGCTCTTAATACTGATGCCATTTTTTAGGAGGGGGGAGGCTTGATCTTAACATTTTAATAAAATACAAAGTATGTTCCAAACTGTATAAATTAATAGCTATCATTCCTGTAGCACATTCAAACTACCTGCCACATTAAGAAGCCTTAAGTTACTGCAGAATTCCACACGCACTGACATAAGATCATCGGCGCATACTATGACAACCTGACCACATGCTCAGCTAATTAGATTTAAATTAAACATTGCTGAGATTTGAGCAGGCAGAACTAGTTACGTTACTGCTTGATATGAGCTCAGGAGAAGGCATGAAGCTAACGGTCAATCCCAGTTTAAAAAAAAACCAAAAAACCAGAATCACTAGTGATGTGAGGCCTTTAAATTACTTTGGATTTAAGACATTCTGCAGATCTGTAAGATAAAAGCAGCCATCAAAGGCATCTGGCTGAAAAGACAGTGTAAATATCTGCAGCCATTACAGAAGTGTTCAGAGCTGTGGACACAAAGAAATGTCAGATTTTATTGACTAAATTTTCTCTGTCTCCCTTAGGAGAGAATACAATGAATCAATTCTTTGTGCAGCTCAAGCCCCCCAAATTGCCTTTGCAGAATCTTTACATCTGTCTTCGCCTCGCTCAATATTTTCACAACATGAGGCACTTAACCTGATTAGGATATTTTACCCTAATTGGAAACATATGTGAGAAGTGTTACTCAGGGCACCCAAATGCAGCTGAGCTCTAGTAACTTCTGGATCTTTTGAACCATTTCACCCACCCTTGAGGTTACTGTTTGAAATGCTGTTCAAGGTGGTAGTGACAGAACACTGTCATCCCTCTGATGGACGTTGGTCACCTACTTAAGACAAATGGATGGTCTCGAGTCCCAACCTTAGTAGGGAGGCGTGCATAATAAAGCCACCAAAATGGATGCAGCACGCCTGGCAAATTCTGAAGGGAGACAAAGAAGGACTGAACAGGACAGAGACGGAAATCTTCACTCACCCCTCCTCCAGATCAGGAGTGAGGCCTGCAAAAGCTCACACAGTCTGTGCTCTGAAGTGATAGATTGAAGGGCTTACATATTCAGCACCCTCTGCAATCGCCAAAGATGCCATCATCACATCTGGGGGCCGGAATCAAGCTCCTAAATCCAAATTTAGACACCTCACGTGGCCAGTGAGGCCTGTGTGTTGTCAGCACCACTGACAATGAAGCTATGCTTTAGGTGCCTAAATCTGGATGAAGGAGCCTAACCTCAGCCCCCCACATTACTCAATAAAGCAGTGATGAGCACAATGTGACTCATGAGACTCTAAACAGAATACAAGAAAGTCCAAAATCTCCATCTAATCCCTGTGAAATATTGAAAAAGTGAGAGGGGTGTAGCAGTGTGATATTTACTCATTGATTGCAAAGAAGATGGTGAGAGAATTATTTTTCTTAAGGCCAATGTTTGCTGATGGAGCAGCCTCAGATATGGGAAGACGTGTGGGTGCGCGGGGAGAAGAAATACGGAAAGTCTGAGCACTGGAGAAGAAGCAGGTAACAATCACTGTATTTTCATTTCCCTTTATTTACAGTACTGTTTCCATTCTCTTTTTACTTCACCCCTCCCCCCAAAACCCAACTTCTCTATTCATTTAAGTTTGGTCTCGACAAAGGGCTTGAATACACTTGGAAGTTAACATAGAAACACAGGACACAGCACTGAGTGGGACCTCCTGTGCCATCAGGTTTATTCCGTGCTATCTCAAGCTGTCCAAGTAGGGTGAGAACTTAAAGCACAACAGCAGTGTCTGTATAACTCCATGTGTGGACATTCTTATACCAGAACAAAAGTGCCTTGTTCCTGTTTAGCTTAACTCACTTTTGTTGGCATAGCCTCAAAGTGGAGAGACAACCAACATCAATGGAAGCAGGTTTTCCAGTGGCATAGGAACACCACTTTCCCCAACTAGGTTAGCTATTTCAACAGAAGGCCTCTTCCATTGACATAGCTATATCTACACTGGGGATTTTGTGGGCTATGTTGGTCAGGGTGGTTTTTTCACACCCCTGACCAACATAGTTATGCTGACATTAATTTACGTGTAGACCAAGCCTTAGTCCCACTGACTTCCACTGAGTCATAATTTTTAAGTGCCTGCAGGCAGATTTACAAAGATAAATAACTATAGCCACCTAGTGGGATTCATAATTTGCTTATATGTTTTAGGCACCTAAATCCCATTGAATTCACTGGGAGTTAAGGCACCTAACCTGACCCCATCTGCATTCTTAAGTGCCTTTGCAAATCTACACCATAGGCCTTATTTCAGTATAAACTGGCCTTTAATCACTTATGCTTAAGGGCAGGTTGAAGCTACAATGAAATCACAATGTCCACACAAAATCTGCACCATTTTAACTGATTTAAGTTAAACTGGTGTCACTTACCCACATAGACAAGTCATTCACTAACACATCCTAACAACATATTTTTTATCCTTGCCTAGACAAAGTCTTAGAACATGTCCGCTAACTCTAACAAGACACGTTTAAATCCTAGTGAAGACAAAGTCCTTCCAGAAGTCTTTTGCTTCCTCAAGATTATTCTTAAGAGACTAACAAATGTATTTGGGGATAAGCTTTCATGGGCTAAAACCCACTTCATCAGATACATGGAGTAGAAAATACAGTAGGCAGGTATAAATACACAGCACATGAAAAGATGGGAGTTGCCTTAGCAAGTGGGGGGTCAGTGGTAACGAGTCAATTCAATTAAGGTGGAAGTGGCCTATTCTCAACAGCTGACAAGAAGGGGTGAAAACCAAGGGAGAGAAAATCACTTTTGTAGTGCTAATGAAACCAATGCAATCATGATGGTCTATTTCAAACAGCTGACAAGAAGATGCAAGTATCAGCAGAGGGAAATTAGTTTTTGTAGTGACCCATCCACTCCCATTCTTTATTCAGGCCTAATTTGATGGTGTTCAGTTTGCAAATTAATTCCAGTTCTGCAGTTTCTCACTGGAGTCGGACTCAGACTCGTTGGCCTCACTGACCCCCTCTTGGTATACCTGCCTACGGTATTTTCCATTTCATGTATCTGATGAAGTGGGTTTTAGCCCACGAAAGCTTATGTCCAAATACATTGGTTAGTCTCTAAGGTGCCACAAGGAATCTTTGTTGTTTTTGCTGATACAGACTAACATGGCTACCACTCTGAAGATTATTCTTAACTCTCATTGACAGCTTGTGTGTGTGTGTGTGAGTGAGAGAGATAAATTACTACAGGCCAAACACTAAGCTGACATCTCGTATAGCTAGCAGATTGGAGACATCCATCCCCAAGGCAAAGGCCATCTGAAATACTTGTGCTGCCTCTGGGCATTTGTGTGGGGAAGAGGAGAACCATAAAAAGGTGAAGCATCCCCCATCAGTCAGGACTCCATGCAGAAACAAGCATCCCACAGATGACAGCAAGCTTGCTTCTCATTGCCTGGGGAAGCCAAGAAACCGTTACACAGCGACTGCAGTGTGCTCATGTGATTTGGTGTCCTGTTTACCTTGGGGACTGGAGCTGTGGATGTCAGCTGGAGACAATGGCTGGATTCCTTTGTGAAACTACAGGGGAGATTTTTTGATTTGTAGATCACAGGACTTACTGAAGGAGAAGAACTATGCCTGGTCAAAACCTAAAACTTAGATAGCCCTAGCTACATCCCTCAGCGCTGTGAAAAATGTTGTGCCCTGTGTGACATAGTTAGGTCAACCTAACCCCTGCGGTAGATGCAGCTCAGTCTACCAACCTGGCTACCACCTCTTAAGGAGCAGATTTACTACAGCAGTGGAAAACCCCTTCTATCGCTGTAGCAACAGTCTATATTATCGCATTACAGGGGCACAGCTGTGTTGCTGTAGCGCTTGTAGTTTAAACTTACCTCCATTAGGTTAACTAATCCATTTCCTGTGCCACCCCAGGGCAAGCTAGGATTGTCCCTCTCAGTGGATTTCCTAGTTTTTTTGTCCAATTGCATTTTTAACTGACACTAACTACATGGTTTCCACTACTTCCCCTGATAGATTATGCCACAATCCACTGATTCAACCTAAATTTTCCTTTTCTTAACTCCATCCCACTACCCCCATTGCCATTCTAAACAATTCCCCTCATCTAAGACACCTTTAAGAGACTTACTATAACACTCCATGTCCCCCTCAAAAAAACTAACTCTTAACTAGGAAACTGGTTGACTGATGACAACTGTCAGCAATAGATCCTGTGAAACCACTCCTAGCAGATTTAAGACCAACATAGCTGGAGAAAGCACAATAGTAGCTCATTGGAACCCTACTAAAGCTTTCTGCAAACCATTTTCAGCACTGATTCAGGGAACCCTATTGTTAATAGCCACTGTCAAGGGCCATCAGTCCATTTCCAAACACAATGAGTGCTTTAATTATCATTTGGCCAAGTAACACATTTACCCTCCTGTCAAACTTTCCTCAGTTCATGCTTCCTAGCCTTAATGATCTCTATTGCTCTTCTCTGAATTCCCTCCACTTTTATAGAAGTGTAGGACTGGAAGGAACCTCGAGAGCTCCCCTGGACTAGATAACCTTGTATAATCTTTCTGAGCAGAAAGCAACCAGCAAAATATTTTGGCATCAAACTTGGGTCTTACACCATGCAAGGAACACTAAAATTATTTTAAAAATCTGCAAAACAGAATTGAGGCTTTGAACAAAACACACAAGCTGTTCAGTGAAAGGTTTGGGGCTTACAGATTTGATACTGCAGAAGCACTGGCTTCATCTTACACACAAACACACACATGCACACAAGTCACCAGAAGAATTCACTTACTGGCATCAGCAGGTATAGCTCACATAAGCACTGAAGGGGGTTTAAGCAGCAGTGCATTCCATTTAGGTCATGGAACACAGATTTTACTCTTAATTCAATATAAATTGACCTAGATGGGAACTGATCCATTTTATATTCTATAAGGCAGTACAGGTGACACCTTTCACATAGCAAGCTTCTAAGTGCAACCCCCTTATAAATATATAAAAATGTGTTTTTGATTTAACACCATTATAAATGCTGGATGCAAAGTGGGGTTTGGGGTGGAGGCTGACAGCTTGCAACCCCCCCCCCATAATACCCTCGTGACTCCTGAGGGGTTCCGACCCCCAGTTTGAGAATCCCTGCTATAAGGCATCTAACACCTTCTGGGTGCTGTCACTTTCACTGCAGTGGGCTGTGAGAAGGAATACTTCTGGGGCACTCAAATACTATGGTAATGCAGGCCATAATAGCACCTAGATAGTTTAGATTAGAGAGGAATCATAAAGGAGTCAGGAGCCAATTTCAGGTTCTATTACTCATATGGACTATTTAGAGAAATTAATGTGTACCATTGAAACTAACCTTTGTTGTCGTGGCTGAAAAAGGTGCATTTTTACCACAAGTTAGCAAATGCATGATAGCTCATCCCACTTTAAAATCCGTGGGGAAACAAGGCATGAACATTTTTATCACAGGGTAGCTGGGTGAAGTTAACCACAGGTGGAGCTGCATCTTGTCTCCAGTAGGATTTTATAGAGATATAGCAAATGCACATAAAAGTAACTTATTTTTTGGCAGTAAAGACGAAGCCTTATTTTCAGTGGGGGATACACTGAATAGCCAGAGCTATCTTTTCAAAATAGCCATATCCTATTTTGCTAAACTAGCAATGAACAGATACGTAAGAAGGGCAGAAAACAGTTATTTGTGGGCTGATCCTCTGAGGTGTTGACTATCCTCAATCCTCGCTAACATACATGGCATTGAGCATCTTGGAGGATGCTCAGCACGTCCCAGTGGCAAACCCAGACTGTTTTAAGTATTGTACTTTTTCAATTTACCCAGGAGCAGCAGGAGGCATATTTACCACCTACTCTGATTTTATTGGTAACAGCAGAATGCTGTATTTTCATTGTTAGAAGGACTTGTAATTTTGCATGCTCTCTTTTTTTAAAGTGGATATTTAAAAAAAACAAAAAAAAACTTAGCTATGCAATGCATGCACCCAACTGGTCATGGACATTTTTTGAAACATTTTCTTAGAGGTAGTTTATCAGCTGGCTAAACTGCTGGTAAAATTTTTTGCTGAGAGCCAAAAACATAAATGGGGCCAGTTTAGGGGGAAATAAAGACAAACATCATTGCAATGATTTGCTGGTCAGTTTCATGAGTATGTCATCTCCAAAAAATCTTTTAATTATGTTGTTCTATATCAAGTCCAAGACCTTTTTAAAATGGAAATAGTTCCAGAGCTCAAGGGTTAACCACAAATACTTTGGCATGCAAAGGATCCATGTCACATTTTTTAAGCTAAACTCCGTGATGTTCGTAACTAAGATTTCATTGGTTTAAAATGCATTATTCTCTTAAATCCCAGTAAAATAACAGAACTGTGTTCACAACATAAAGACTTCACAGCACGCTGAGAAACTACCAGAAAAATAATTCTATCCATATAACTAGGGCCCTACCAAATTCATGGCCACGAAAAACATGTCACGGACCGTGAAATCTGGTCTCCACCCATGAAATATGGACTTTTGTATGCTTTTAGCCCTATACTATACAGATTTCACAGGGGAGACCAGTATTTCTCAAATTGGGGGTCCTGACCCAAAAGGGAGTTGCAGAGAGGTCACAAGGTTATTTTAGGGGGGTTGCAGTATTGCCACCCTTACTTCTGTGCTACCTTCAGAGCTGGGCAGCTGGAAAGCAGTGGCTGTTGGCCGGGCACCCAGCTCTGAAGGCAGCACTCCACTAGCCGTAGGGCAGAAGGAAGGGAGGCAATACCATTCCATACCACACCACACCCCCCTTACTTCTGCATTGCTGCCTTCAGAGCTGGGTGGCCAGAAAGTGGCAGCTACTGACTGAGGGCCCAGCTCTGTATGCAGCAGCTCAGAAGTCAGGGTGGTAATACCATACCATGCTATCCTTACTTCTGTGCTGCTGCTGGCAGTGGCTCTGCATTCAGAGCTGGGCTCCTGGCCAGCAGCCACCGCTCTCCAGCTGCCCAGCACTGAAGGCAGCATCACCGCCAGCAGCAGCACAGAAATAAGGGTAGCAGTACCACAATCCCCCCCTACAAAATCCTTGCAGGCCCCCTACAACCTCTTTTTGGGTCAGGACCCCTACAATTACAACACTGTGAAATTTCAGATTTAAATAGCTGAAATCATAAAATTTATTATTTTTAATATCCTATTACGTGAGATTGACCAAAATGGACTGTGAATTTGGTAGGATCCTATACATAACCGTATACCCTTTGAAATCTGCCCTTAATCCATTGAGGAGAACGGTTACGCATGAAAAGCTTTATTTATTGATACTACAGCCCCAATTCTGCAGCCACTCCTCAGGCAACTCTTATGCTTAGCTCCATGAGTATTCCATGCACAGAGTAGGTACAGGACTGGAAGCATTACTGGAATGCTCATTACGAGCCTGATCTTGCAATTGGATCTCATCTCCTATTGTATCAGGCCTTAACACACTTAAGCTATGTCTCTATGAGCTAGGGATATGATATCCAGCCCATGTAGGCGTACTCATGCCATGACAGCAAGGGCAGTGGCAGCACAGTCTAGATGCCCCAAGTACAAACCCGTGGGTCCATACTCAGCACAGCTAACCCATACTGCAGCTACATTACTATCTGTAGCTCACTAGCTCCATGAGAGCTAGCTCAGGTACGTCTATGCAAGCCACAAATCACATTGCTAGCTCGCAGTGTAGATACAGCCTTAGCATGAAACTGGAAACTCCTCAATCTCTACAGAATAGAGTGTCACAGTCCCTATTCAGGCAGGCAAGGAGTGAGGTCTGCTGAGGTTGACACTCTGGCCATGTGGGTGGGGAGAAGGAGAATAGAGGCTACTTGTCTGATGCTCCCACTGTAAGTGGGCAGGGAATGGAAGGAGCCTGGCTCCAGCTCCTCCTCCGCTCACTGGCCAAAGGAGCTGCCTGGGCACACAGCAGGGAGCAAACCCTTCCATGAAAAGGGGTGAAATTACTTCCTCCCTCCCACAGCAAGGGGACAGCAAGGATGGAACTGTGACTCTATCACAATTTGTTCTCCCGGCTTCTCCCAGGGTGGTACACTGCACCCCCGATCCTGAAGGTCTTCCAAGTGGGGTACCGCAAGAGTGGGAGGTGCTGGCAACTCCAAAATGCTGTACTACAGACACAGCAAGAGAGACCACTGAAGTCATGGTACAGCACAGAATCTCTATGGCATATGTTTCCAGGCCTGAGACACACAATTCAAGTCTCCATGCCAGCACGTTTCAAAAGCTTCGACTAAGAGAATTGCGTAGACAAGTTTGTGTATAATTGATCGTTTATACTGACCTGCTACACAACAATAGCACGAGAAAGCAGTAATTAGAACCAATACAAACTAACCAGCTAGCTCATACTTCTTTGCAGTGCCAATTGTTGCCCCAAAGACACTTCTGTGAACCCTGATTTAAAAGCAAAGCCTGGGAGATAATTGATTGGCAACTCAACAATATGCTTAAAATAAGCATCAAGACCCTCTGGATATTGGGCCAATAAAAGCACAAACCAGGTTAGAGCAAGAGGTATGAGACACTGAGCACAGTGTATGTTCTGACAGAATGAAAATCAATAGGAAGGGTTACAGATCTTAATGAGCATGCTCAGTCCTACTGTCCCTCTCAAAGAATTATTGTTTTAAATAATGACAGGTTGTACCAACTTGGATTATTAGAGAGAAAAACCCCAAACCTGTACAATGTTTTAATTTAAACACCCTCAAAAAAATAAAAATTAAAAGGATTTCCTAAGACTCCTCTTATCCTCCATTTATCCCTATGTGATGAATTTGGAGTTGCTCTGTAGTTTATGAATGCTGTATATTGGCCTGGTTACTGGAGTGTTTATTATATGAATCTACTGGGTTACCGCAATGCAGGCCTGTCTAGGAAAACAGGCAAACAGAAGGATAAGAATGGCTCAGGATAGCCACCTCTCAGCAAACATTTAAGAGCTGTTAAGGAACAATGCCAGGACTATTAGCTTTGATGATTTTTGCCTCCTCTCCAGCTAACCTCCAGGACTGGCTTGCACCATAAGGACAGAGCCAAGGAACACAAAAGAACTATAGCAGGGTTTAAAAGGAACCTTCCGTGGAAACCAGAGTGAGACATAGGACTTTGCTGGGGTGTCTGGAGAAGCTAGGCCTGCCTACTTTGCCATCAGGAGATGGTATGGCTCTAAGTACGATAGACATGCATGTAAACTGTTGTTTTAAAATCCTCTCTCTCTAACTGCTAAAATAAACTGTGCTTTGGTTTAAGGAGACTGTCTGGCCACTGTATGCCACTGGTCAGAGACTCCCAAAGGGAAGAACTGCAGGTGCCCAAACTCAGTTGGACCTGCAGGGTACAAGCAGTGAATACACAGTATACTGTAAGGCAGGGCCCAGTCTAGGAATTAAAGAATTTTTTTTTTCATTGAGGTGAAGATATATTACCATTGCAATAAACTGACATTGGAGGCCAGGGCATAGGCAGTTGTGAGCCAGATCTAATGCTGCTGCAGCCAGCATGAATGCTGGACACAAACCCCAGGAATGGCACCGCACTAACAAGTCCAGGGCTGTTCTCCCTACTTCTCACGAGGCTTGGAACAGCCAAGCACCCATGTGGGGTGCAGGAGGTGCAAACCACAGCAGATACGCTAGGCCTGGAGGGTTATTCCATCTCCTGCACGGGGAGCTGCTGTTCGTTCCTCACCCACGGTACCGGCTCCAGCACATGTGGGTCATAAGTCCATTTAGGGAAGACGCGCTTGTACAGATTCAGCAGCACTGTGTCCTGGGATTTCAGCTGCCCATCAAAATGACACTTCACGTGACCATGAATCCTTAGCGGCTCTGTGATGTGTCCTCTGCGGCCCCACTTGGTCCTCAGCTCCACCGGCTTAAACCACAGCACATCCTCTCTGTTAAAGAACATGTACTGCACTACAGCCGTCTTGCTGAAGATCTTGAAAGGGTGACCACTGAGCATCAGCCGCTTGATGATGATTCTGTTTGCACAACTCCACCCTGAGATAGGTAACGGCAGGAAATCTGAGACCACAGAGGGTGTGCTCGGAGATAACTAGGAAGGGGACAGAGGTGCAGCTAGTCTCACACAACCAATTAATTACATTCCGCAACAAGTTAGCCCAACTCATTTTTAACACCCTATGCCAACAGCACGGGAAGTCAACACAAGATCGTCACACAGAGTGCACAGCGCTTCACTCTCTCAAAGCAGGAGCAAATGGTTTAGCCTGTGCTGGCCTCCTACTCCAGCAACCATATTTATATAAAAGAGAGGCAATGTGACCCAGTAGTTAGGGCAATGGATTGGGAATCAGTCCTGCCACTCACTTACTGTGCGACCGTAGTTGGGCAAGTCAGTCCCCCACCCTGTGCCTCTGTTATCCCTCTAGCCCTTTGTCTTGCCTATTTAGATTGCATGCTGTTTACAGCAGAGCTATATGCTGCATAAATTGACCTTTTCACTGTAATGAATGTATGTATTCCACACAATACTGTGTTAAGAGACTGTGGACAAAATAGTATGTGATCATGTGATTAAAGACTGTATCATAATGTATATGCACAAGGGGAGAACTTAATTCTGCCATTTCTTAACTTTTGAATGCTTGACTTTGGAACCTTAATAATGTTCTTTTAATACAGGTTCTTGTGTGTGTGTGTGTCAATTACTAGATTTTTAAGAAACGCAAAAGCCATAAATATAACACCGACATGGGTCACCATCAGGGTTAGAACCTTTAGATCCACTCCATAGACTTCTGCCACTTGAGCTAATGGAGTAACTGATAGCAGTTGTAGGTAATCGTCCTCTGTGTGGGCCAGAATTAGTGGGAGAGGAGATACACATTTTGCCAGTGGGTTTCTCAGATATTTGCTGACAGCAGAGGTCTGGCGAGACTCAGGAGTCTTAGGTTCCATTCTGGACTCTGGAGGGGAATGTAATAGAAAGCAGATACTCTTCTGTTCATTCCCCCACAAGCTTAAACTCTTCTACCCAGCCAAGCTGCCCATTCCAGTCCTGTCTCTTTCCCACCCCTGGCTCCTTGCCTACTCAATCCCAGTCTCAGGCTCCCTGCCCAGCTAGTCACAATCCCCACCCCCCACCCCACCCGTTCCTTATCCTATTGTCGCTTATCTCCTCTCAACCCCTAAGGCTTCTAGTCTTCTGTCCTGGGTTCCTCATCTAATAACAGTCTCCCTCTCAATGCCCTCCCCAGCTTCCCTTTCCCTGGCTCCATGTCCCAGCCTCTCTGCCCAGCCAGTCCCAGTTCTCACCGCACAGCCCAACTCCTTGTCAGATTTCCCCCCATCCATGCCTCCCTTAATGGTTCCTAGTCCCAGTCTCTTCTCCTCCCCCTCCGCTCCAGCTAATTGTCTGATCTCAATGTTACCACCAGCCAAGAGGTTCTCAGTCCTGCAGTGTTTAAAGAGTGAGCGTGGTGGGTGGGGAGGGGGTCACAAAGAGTCAAAGACCTGGCCAAAAACAAAAAAAAACCTACAAAAACTATTAAGATTCAAGCTATAGGTGGCTGAGGCGTGCACTTTAAGTCTGTTTTAGCAAAGCTACTGCTCCCAGATTGCGACAGCTCTCTCACATTTTTCTCAGACAGCTGCAAGCACTGAAAACCTCTCCTCCCCATTTCCCTCACTGGATCACAGTCCCAGTCTTTCCTTCCTAGCTCCCAATTCCAGCCTCCCTTTCACCCTGCCCAGTTTCTCTCACCAATTCTCCAGTCCCAGAACTCCTTATCCCAATCAACTCCTTTCCTTCCTCACTAGTAGGGCTTTTGTCTCCTTTGCATTTGACTCACACAGCTTCCTTCTCCACATGCCTAAGTGTCAGAGAGGGCACAGGAGAGACAGGCTCCTTGCCCTCAGTTCCCGGGGCCAGCCCATCCAGCCCCAGCCATTACAGGGAAAGCCTGGCTTTGCCTGTAAACCTTAAAGGCTGGAGCATGTTCAGACACTCTCTGGAGATGATGCATGCACAGTCACACATAGAAGCTGCAAGAGGCTCAGTGAGGATGGAATCGTCTGTGATTTTAGCTGCTAACATCAAAGAAGTCTCTGTGGGGGAACGTGGTCAAATTTGGGTGGATTTTCACAGAGATGGCAAAAGGCACATCCCTATACAAAGGTCAACACCCCTGCTAAATTTCAAGCTTGCTGCTCCAAAGTATCGGAACCTTAGAGCTGTTCAAAGAAAAGATCTCCAGATTTTTTTTTTTAACATAAGCTAAGGGAAAATATGTGGTTTGCCTCATTCTTGGAAATAGCTGTACCGTTGTGACTGAAATTTTCTAAAAACAAATGAGCCAGAGGCAGGCACCCAACGTGTACAATTTTAGCACAAACAGTTAAACTTTGGAAAAGCTATATGTAACTGAAAACAGGGTATGGTAATGGGAAATGTCAAGCAACCTTAACAGAAGACAGCATTACCAGCTCTGCCTACAATTAGAGGATTTTTCTATCTCCAAACATTTGCACCCTAAGAACGTGAGAAAGCTGGGGAGGACAGCACTCCCAGTGACTGTTATTGGGAAGTGCTTCATTCCCACTTCCTAGCATTAGAGATGATCCCTTTTAAGGTCTCACCACAACTGCTAGGATGTTCTATTCAAATTAAAGATGAGCAAATAACATTCTCAGTTCTGCAGATAGAGCTCCCCTGTAGTAAGAGACACAAAGGGACGAAACTGGGGGCAATTAAAAGCAACACCCCCTGAAATGACCTAGACCCCAGACCCTGTCCCCTCACATGCTCCTTGTCAAAGAGGAAGGAGCCAGCTACAGCAGGAGACAGTGTGTGGTTGGCTGCAAGAAGACTTCCTACCTCCTAGTCTACATTTATACTGTGTTCTGTCACTACAGTGTTTCAGCAACCAATGCCTGCACTCCCTGCAGGAAGGTGGTAGTGGAATCTGGTGGGAGCTGGCCCAAGTACCACCACCAAGATAGCTGTATATAGCTATATGTAGTATGCATAGCACCTCCATCAGTGAGAATATGTTTCTGGGAGAGGAATGGGTACTAGAAGGTGGCACATGCTTTGCAATTGCACATCCTGGAGGAGCTGAGAAGCAGCAGCCAATCTCCAGATGCATAAAATTATTAATTATATTAGAGTACCACCAGAAGGCCCTACTCAGGATCAGGGCCCCACTGTGCCAAGTTCTGTCCAAATACAGAGGAAGATACAGACCATGCCCAGAGTCGGCTTACTATCACAGAAGCATTTACTTTCACTACTGCCATGGTGTTGTTTTTATTTTGTTTTATATCATGCAAAAATAAATGAACGCAAACATGTAGGGGGCACTAACTGCTTGAAATAACAAACAGCAATGTGGTGAGTGCCAAGAATAATTAGTGTGCCAGTCCCAAACACCACAGCTTACTGTAAACCACTGCAGGATATAAACATCCTAGCCATTCTTAAGCCCTTCTGAGCTGCTCAGTTCACCCTATCTATCTTAATTCTCTTGTTAGACTGTTAGCTCCTTCCAAGTAGAAACTACCTCTACATTGTGTTTGGTATGGTCCTAGGTACACCATCAGCACTTTTTATATCTATAAAGAAAGGTAAATTTTGATCATCTGAGAGATTAGACAGACTCCTGTGGCTCAGCCTGTCAAAAAGAAACCTTTCCCACAAGTGCATATTAAAAATTACACCCACAAGTCTAAGATCTAGGACTCTATCCTGTGTGCCTTAGTCATGTGAACAGTCCCCTGGCCTCAGTGTAACTACTCAAATGGGGGGAGGGGTCTGAAAACAAATCTTGAAGCCTCTAGGTAAGATACCATAGGAAAACAATCCTATGCAGTGAAGGGTAGACAAATTAACATAATATTTTAGTTCTTTTCCATCTTCAACTTCTGTCCAAGTCCCAAATAGTTTCAGTACATTGCAATGTACAAAATGGAAATTTAGCTGGAGTGAACTGGAGCTAAGAGTTAAGTCAGTTCTATGAAAAAACTATGTTCAGATATCTACTGCAAGACTTCCACTGTCATTTTTTTTCCTGAATACCTCACATTTTAGTTGCTGAAATTTCGGTTTTGAATCCAGATATATATAGGTCAACCATCTGGTGACCTGACTGAATGAGAGCAATTTCATTGAGATAGGTCTATGGAATATAACTACATTGCAGAATAATGGTTTCATATCACTCAATAAACACCATGGCAAAAACAAAGTCACTCATCAAAAGCATTTGACAGCAACTCGAGCATATATTTTTAGAGTGGCATACATTTATCTTACAGCAATTACTTTATTGATATTCCACCTAACATATGGCTAACGGTGTGTCACTTTGTCTGATAGCCAAATGTGCAACAGCACTATGATACCAGTACCAAAACACAGCATTCTGATTGGCTTAGGGTGATTCAGACAATTAGAAACTATTTGGGCCATAAAAGTACAGCTCTAAAACAAACAAAATAAACATGAATAAAAGTCAGTTTGCCATTGGGTACCTGTTTGAACTCCTGTATTTACTAAAGGGCAATCGTCCATAAATCCCATTAGTAAAGTATTGGTCCCAGGTGATAGAAAATGGACAGATTTTTTGATCAGTTGATTTTAATGGACTTAAGCCTTTAAGACATATCAACAATTCCACAACAACTTTTTCCCCTCCATAAACATGCCTCATTCCTCTTCTGCCATCTATTAAAACAAACAGCCCAGGTTATAAAACTATACAGCCTACCTAGACAAAACACCAAATCCTGTTACAGGTTTTTGGACTTGATTTCCAGCCATTCAACTTTTTTTTTGGGTATCTTTGCAAAACAACAACAACAACAACAACGTTTTGAAACAACACAAAGGAAGAGGGCTATGGGAAAGGAGAAACACCGCTTAACAACAACCTGTGAATAAAGCCGGGCTAACCTTAGCAAGGCTCCAGGGAAGGAGGGTGGAGATTTGGGGGTGGGGGGATTCTTCTGCTTGGAAACAGAGTGACCAAGAGCCGCGGGGTTCACTCGCAGACCCCCCTCTCCCAGCGCTGGCGGCCCCACGGCACACCCCCACCCCAGAGGGAGCCTAGGGGAAGGAGGAGGAAACGCTCTCACATGGATCCAGCTGAGCGGGGGATGTGGCCGGGGACGGAGCCCGCGATCCGTAGGACGGTTTGGGTGCCCCAGCGCCCTAGCATGGAACGAAGTCCCCTCCCCCACCCCGGCGGGATAGCCTGGAAAACCCCCCTCAGGAAAATCCAGCCCGGTGAGGGCCTCTGCCCGGCTCCACCCGCGGGAGCCTTGCCTGGGCACTGCCCCGCCGCGCGGGGTCCGGATCCGGGTCCAGCCGGGGCTGCCCCGGCCGCACAAAGGCAGCTCCGAAGACCCCGCCCCGCCACCGGCACGGGACGGACAATTCCTGCCGCTTCCTTACCCGGCTGCCGCGGCGGCTGCTCCCGCGCTGCTGGCGAGGGCGCTGGGGCAGAGGCGGGCTCCGCGCCGCCCGCAGCGGGAGGGGGCGGAGGGGGCGGGCGCTGCCCCGGGAGCCGTTGAGGCTGGGGGGGGGGGGCGGACAGGCGCGCGCGCGCTCGCGAGCTCCCCGGGAGTTCGGCTCCGAGCTCCCCTCACGCAGCCGCCGGCGCAGCTCGCAGGCTGCGGGTGGGGGAGAATGGGGCGGGGGCGCCTCGGAAATGGCCGGGGCTCTGCTCAAGCTCCAGCACGGGAGGGAAACGCGAGCCGGCCGGCTGCCTGGAGTGCAAAGGAGCTCCTCGTGCCCGGCCCGCCGGTGGGACCGAGCTAGCCGGGGATGGGGAGACAGGCGCAGCACCCATGGGCCAGAGCCCTGGGATTCCCTCAGGCGAGTCTTTGTGGCACCAATGCAGCACCCAGTGCCGGGTCTCTAGCCCTGGGGCAGGGAATTAACTCCCCTCCCCCAGGCACAGAGGGGGGAACTGAAGGAGGCAGAGGTTAAGCAACTTGCCCAAGGTCACAGAGTCGAGTTAGTGTCTTGATTAAAATTCAGGCACCAACTGTTGTCTCACCCCCTACCTGAGAGCAAGTATTTGTCTTGCATGGGACGTCACTGTACCATGGTTACTTAGGGAAAAACCCAATGAGCCAAATGCATCCCCAAAGCAGGCCCCTGAAATTGACGAGGGTTCTCAGCCAGGCTTCAGAGATTCAGGACTGCACAGCCTTCTGCACGGCAAAGTGTGAGGGGTTCACCAGAGTGGTGAGACCCCCTCTGGAAAAGGGAATGGGGGAGGATCCCAGTGTGGGTACAGTTGAGAACCACTGCAATAGGATTCCACCAGGAGAGAACTGTTTCCTTTCTTGATAGTGACCTTTAGGTGCAGTGGCAGGAAACAGAAGCTAAAGGGACTAGAAAGGGCCAGAGAATTTAAAATAATGTGCACAATGTAGCTAGTGATTAGGGTGAGAAGAGCATTTACATTTGGCCTATCCCAAATGTGGAACATACCTTTTAAGAAGCAGAGGTGTAAATATTTACATTATGGTGGTGCCCCATGGCCCAATATTTAGAGTGCCGGGTTGCTGCTTGGAGTAATGCTCCACCATGTACTGTGGTGCTAATGCTGAAGAGACTATGGAATCCACTGCAGAAGCTTCTCTAGAAGGGTCAGGTAAATTCTAGGTTGTCAGTTACCATAGCAATAGGTAGGGACTAAGGCCTTTAGTAGAATTTGTCCCAACAACATTCTAGGAATGAGCTTATGTTGGCATAGCATAGTCCTGAAGGCTCCCAAACACACTTTGGGATTGTCTGTAAATTACATAAGGTATTAGGGGAGGAGGGTCCTTACTTTTGCATGTTTGTTTCAGTATTAAAGAGGGGTCTTGAAAATCACCAAAGAAGTGTTACCTAATTTATAGACATCCCCTTTACAAATGCAACTAGCTTTCCTGAGCACCAACATGGTGTGGATACAGAATAAAGAGGAGGACAGTTCCTCCCCCTCACCCTAAGGGCTTAATGTGAGATGCAGTCTATAATAAAGGATCACTTCAACCACATATAAAAAGGTGTCATTGCTGGTGTGTAACTTGGCAGTGTTTTTGACAGCTCCGATCAACATCACATAACAGTTTATGACAGGAAGTGATCTTTTCTAACAAATTACAGGGGAAACTTTAAGTCAAATATACACAACTTGTTCTCTTTACCAAAGGACAGAATTACATCCTTAATGACAAGTGGTTAAGACCTTGGTTTCACATCTAGAGATAAAGCTCTTCAATGACCTGTGCTGGAACATTTGCTTAGCAATGATTCAGGGGCAGAGTGCCCCAGCTACTGAGTCATCAAGACTACTTCCTGCAGCATCTAGTAGTTCCTTAAAGGTCTCACATCCAAGTATGACACTTCTTTGTCCCTGCTTAGCCCATGCTTATAGCATAAGGGACAACGGTTGCAGGATATAATTGCAGAAATTTACTATGTTTTTACTATGATTAACTTTATAAGATAATATCCTGGTCTATATTAAAATAACTTAACTTGGAAGAGTGCCTTTACAAAGTGTGTATGTGTGTCTTATCCTTATAGCATCCTTGATCCTGTTGCCTAGCAGTAGATGTGCATGGGACAGCCAAAGATTGTACATGACCCTGTGTATCAATCAAGGCTGGACATGTTGACTAGTAACTTTACAAATAAGTTACAAAGATGGAGGCAGGAATGGTTTTGTGATATATATTCTTAAAGAGTCATTGTGCATTATATGTATGTGGAAAGAATAAGTGACAGAAAGCAATGATATACTTTTTATTTCTATTTTGTGGCAAACTGCCATTGTCATTAATGGGAGCTGGAGCTGGCCCTGAATAATTTGGTCATGTGCCCATTAGCACTGCATCTGGGCAGGTGGCACTGAAACAGACACTGAGGTACCAAATTAGCTATCTATGAAGATTCTTATATGGTTCCCATCATCAAAGTGTCTGAGCACCTGGTTATAACAGAAAGCCTATTATTCTGTGTTTGTACAGTGCCCAGCACGGAGCCTGGTCCTTGGCTGGCCCTTAGCCATTACTGTAATAAACCTGATGATTAATAATAATATTAGTTCCATACCAGTACTGAAGGGTATCTCAAGGGGCTCCCAAGAGCATCTTGTCAGAATCCCACCATCAAATGAAAGGCAGGTTTGGGGTAATTTCTCTGCATTAACCCCCCTTCTGGAAGCAGATTTTATAAGGTCCTAAGCAGTGCATTGGTCTGGTAGGTGAAATTCATCCTTGTGCAGAGAGACCAACACAGAGTCTATGCACTGATTAGTCCTACCTTGGGAATGTAAGGACACAAAGCTCTTATATCATGGCCCTTTGCACAGAGGTCACTTTCACCCCAGTGCGATTTTTCACCTTTGTTTAGCAGCTAAGCAAACTGTAGCCTGGATAAAAATACATAATGCTCTGACTGTGAGTGCTTGAGAATAGGCATCAATTACGTTAGTGAGAGTGAGAGTGTTTCTATAACTTTTAAAACTTTTAAAAATTTCAGGTACATGTTGCTGCAAATATTTAACTTTACGAAGTTAAACGCAGACCAACTTGAGCACTATCTTTGACATTTTAATGAATTTGCAGTAAGCCATTGGCTGACCTCGTTTGCTGCTCTGGAACTGCCTGATGGAACTTTATGCTAGTAATATTATACTGTTGCTGTGTGCATCAGTGTCCCTGTTGCACTAGGATTAGCTGTTAATGACACTGAGCACTTACAATGATGGGAGTGAGAAATATAAAACTCTAAGGAATTCTGTGAGTGCATTTTAATCTAAACAGATCAAACTAATAGGACAATGGTTTGAAAAGGGAGCTCACATATTAAACATGGAATGTGTATGATTTTATATAACAGCTGTCAAGGATTCGGGCAGGACTCTACAATGAGCTGTAACTGGGGTATTATTTTCTCTCTGAAAAAAATCACATATTCCTTACAAAGCAAGATGTACTCTAAAGATTACACTGACCACATATTTCCCTCCAAATATTACATTTTAATAAACTGGTTAAACATTTTTTACAATCTGAAATGGCTAATACACCACTACCTTGATATAATACGAATTCTGATATAAGGTGGTAAAGCAGCACTCTGGGGGGGGCTGTGTGCTCCGGTGGATCAAAGCAAGTTAAATATAATACGGTTTCACTGATAATGCAGTAAGATTTTTTGGCTCCTGAGGACAGCGTTATATCGGGGTAGAGGTGTATTAGGGTTAAAAATAGAGTCCTACATCAACAAAGAGATTAGTGATCTTAAGTGTCCAACTTAAGACCTTACAGGAGTCTGATTTTCAGAAAGTGCTGAGCAAACCCCCTCCATTCTCCCCTCTCTGCAAATGCAGGTCCCTTATCAAACTCAGGCCTTTACTAACTGTTCAGTTTTTACTTCTACAGACAGGGAAGCGAGGGAGTATTCTTACAATATTTCCAGGCAGTGGGTAGTAGGTCCATTTTTGAATGTCAGAGTTTTCAGAAGGGTTCAGCACCGAAAACTAAGGTCAGATTTTTCAAGCGAGCTCAGCTGCTATTTAGACATCAAAATAAGTGGGCAGATTTTCAACAGTTCTGCCTATTGGGTGCTAAGATTTTGTTTAAATCAGGCCATTTTTTTAGGAACTGATATGGGAGCACTTCTTTTTAAAATCTAGTTCCAATTGCGGGTGCTGAGCACTTGAAAATGAGGCCCTGAGTGATTTTAAATATCTGGCTCTAAGTAACTTGTCCTTAAAATCACAGAGCAAATCAATTTGGAATTTGGAAACAGAACTCAGGAGTCCTGACTCCTAATCACCTGTTCTGTTATCATTAGCACCACTAACGTGCTTGCTGATGTGTATTCCATAAAGTCCTTTTCCCAGAGAACTGAGAGTTCAGTAGTTTCCAATCACTAGGACCCAGCTCTCAAAGGTATTTTAATATCTACCTCCCATTGAAATCAATGGGCAACTCACCCTCTGCCTTGATTCTAATGGCTAAAGTTGTTTTTGGTTTTTTAGAATAAAACCCTGTTAACAAAAACACAAATATAATGAAGGTTTCTTCTTTGCCACACTTGTAAAAATATTTATTGTAAAAGAAAAATAAATTACTCTGTTTAAAGAGCTCCTTTTTATATGTTCAGTATTGGCCAAATGTTATTTGATCTGTACTGCAGAGACAGAAAAATATTTTTTTAATCCAGGGAGAGGAAAAATACTGAAAACTGTTTTTTGTTAGACTGATCAGGTATAAAATATCTCTCATGTCTGTACCCTTATTTCCTCTGGTAGCGCCAACATATTTTATGACTTCAGACCTTGACACACCAAGCAAATTAGCATTAAAATATTGATTCTCTTCATTGTTTCTTGGGTTGTTATTGCTTCAATTCATTATTCATCATTTCAATAGTGCTAGAAGCCCCAACTAGGATCAGACCCTCATTGTGCTAAACATAAAAGAAGACACAGTCTCTGTCCTTATTTTCACATCAGAATGATTACAATCCAAGGTCCCAGTGTTGCAAATACTTAAGCACCAAAGTATCTTTACCTACATGAATAATCTCATTGAATTTAATGGTACTACTCACATGAGTAAAGTTGTCTGTGTTTGCAGACTGAGGCCCTAATGTTTTACTGTCTTTAACACAGTGTTCCCCACCTTCTATCTTTTAAGAACTTTAGGGAGACAAAGTGGGCGAGGGAATATCTTTTATTGGACCAACTTCTGTTGATGAAATAAATAAGCTTTTGAGCATAAACAGAGCTCTTCTTCAGATCGGTGTAAGCCCAAAACAATTGGAACAATTTGTCAGCGTTGTGGTGGATTCTCCATCACTGACAAATTTTAAATTAAGCTTGGATGTTTTTCTAAAAGATCTGCTCTAGGAATTATTGTGGGGAAGTTCCATGGCCTTTGCTGTATAGGTCAGACAGGATGACAATGGTCCCTTCTGGCCTTAGAATCTATGAAGTCTTGTTCCTCACTAACAGAAGTTGATCCAATAAGAGATTGCCTCATCCACCTTGTCTCACTAATGTCTGGGGACTAATACTGCTACACAATGCAAGCACTTCAGAAGCATTCTGTTTGCTACTCCTCTTGTACACTAGTGTAAACTGGGGGGATATCACTCAAGTGCCATGACATTACATTGGCTACATAGAGGGGGGAAATCAGCCCCTTTAACCAGCCTTCATTGAACTTTTGGGAGTAAGGTAATAGGACTGATCATTATTTTTTTTAAATTAAATGTGGCTCTGATTTATATGCACTTTATAATATTATTCAAACATTTCAGAATTGTTGATAAAATTATCCAAAATGAAAAACATTATGATTCAAACTCAATGGAATTTAAACAAATACAAATTAACATTTTGGATTGAGGTTTCCTTTTTCCCTTTAATTTCAAATAATTTAACTGAAAAAGCAAATTGTGGTATTAAAAACGTTACATCACTCAAACATCAGTTCATGAAAAATGTGTATTTATTTACTGCAGAGCAGCATTCCCAATTTTAACCAGCCCTAGAGACTAATATTATCCCCTTTCTACAGATAGGGAGACAGGTGCAGACAGATGAAGTAACTTGCCCCACGTGTTCAGAGCCAAGATTAGAACTGGAGTCTTCCAGGCACTGAGGTATTTAAGGATGTGTTCAGCTGTTCTTTTATGATCACACTATCTTTGCAAATGCACTAGTTGAAGAAAATGCAGAAGTCAGTTCAAGTTCTCAGCAAACTGCCCTCCTTCCTAGAATTGCTCCACACCTGAAATGTTGTACTTCACCATCCATCCTCATCTGGCCTTACAGAGCCTAAATGGTGCACTGACAACTGAACTGCAGAGAGAGTGTATTTTTTGAGGAATAACGTCCACTAAATTGCAAAGTCACAATTTGCACGCAGAGCAAATCACATTCTTTTCAGTTAGTGGGTTTTCATGCTTTTGAGACTGTTATTTGTTCAAAGTCTTTTACAGTTTTGGCACAGTGTGAACCTTGCCAAGTCAACTTGCTTCTCTGTGCCTTCATTTTCCATCTGTAAAAAGGGGTACTACCAGCTCATGTTTGCATGAGGCTATGGTGCTTAATTAATGAGTAAGGACTTTTGAGATATTGGGATGGAAGATGCTATAGAAAAACAGTGTGCTTAAAGATAGATCATCAGGAAGATTCCAAGTATAGAAAGTGCTGTTGCTAGCTATGTTATTTTGCTGGGTTGCTGTCTTGTGCCAGTTGTGCCAATGGATTTTAAGTTCTTTGGCACAGACACAATATCTTATCTATTACTGAGCACATATTAAACATATGACATTATACAAATAATGTATTTCTAGAGTCAGGTAACAAACCACTGATGATTTTGTTTTGTTATTAATAGCACTACACTGGGAGTATTGTTCCAGTTCTGTCTTAGCTACTCCTTGATTGAAGAGAATACTGGTACACGCAGATGAGTCAGAATTACACTTTTTAACAAAAATCAATGGCTAATTCTGTTCACTTTGCTCATGTGACTCAAAGTGAGCAGGATTTAACTTATCCATCTTTGCCCCACAATTACTTCAAGCTGACTTTAGTCAGTGTATAAAGTATAAGATCCGTTTACCTATTTACACCTAGGTAGAATGATCCACACCCTATTAAAACAAAAAAAATACCACGCTGATTACTTGTAGTAGCAGGTATTGTTCTACAGAAAGGCCAAATCCTAAATTATCTGCTTACCCAAAACTGCCATTGAAGTCTATAGGAGTTCTGAATGAACAAGAAAACAGGACCAAGTCCCAAGGCATGCTGGTTTAGCCGATTCCCATTGATAGCCTCTGCCATAAATATTTACTTTACTGTCACTTAACATAGCTTCTAAAATCACAGGTGACCCTAGTAACACCTTAGCCCTTCTTGCATTCAGAGGATTTGGCAGGTCACTGATTAGATCTGAATTCTGGGAGAAGGTATTCTGAGAATTCAATTGAAGAGAGTTTTAGTCACTAAAAGCCATTAGCTCACTGCCAAGTGCTTATGAAATCCAACCCTTTAACATGTTCCCTCTGACATTATCATCCATGTATTATTCATTCTAAAAAATAAGACATCTATCTGTCATATCTGGTGATGAACCAGGGGGACAGACCCTGAAAGAACTCAGGTGACATCACTTTCAGTGGGTTGCATTAATAGGCATAAACTGTCAAGGTGAACAAGAGAATGGCACCAAGGCCCAGAATTTAGCAAGATTCAAAGGACTGGATGTTTATACTGATAAGAATATCCATAGTTAGGACAGTATTTAATGCAAATAAAGTGAAATCCTGGCCCCACTGAAGTCAATTGGAGTTTTAACACTGACTTCAGTGGAGCCTGGATTTCACCAAAAGAGTTTGCAAGGGCTAAAAAAAACCTCATGCTTCAGAGTTAGTCAATCTCTCACAGGCCTGGTCTACACTATGGGCTGGGATCAATGTAAGATACGCAGCTTCACCTATGTGAATAGCGTAGCTGAAGTTGAAGTATCTTATTTCGACTTACCTCCCATCCTCATGGTGCGGGATCGACAGCCGCGGCTCCCCATCGACTCCGCTACCACCGTTTGCTCTGGTGGAGTTCTGGAGTCAACAGGAGCACGTTCGGGGAATCGATATGTCATGTCTAGATGAGATGCAGTATATCGATCCCTGATAAACCGATTGCTGCAGCGGGTAGTAAACATACCCACAATCACAATTAGGAGGCAGATTATCCCCTATCAGCCTACTGCATAGTTCTTGCACCTTCCTCTGAGGCATGGGGAGTGCTAACTACTTTAGAAACAAGATATTGGCTTAGATTACCCAAGGGCATTATTTAGCATAACAATTCCTAACTAGTCTAAATATAAACTGTAGAAATTTTAAACTCGAGAACAAATCTAGATGGCTGCTCCAGATTAACAGTTTCCACTGTGCCTTTGTCATTTAAAATAAAGTTAGACCAGCACTGAAATGGCCCTAGTACATCACATCTTTACAGTGGCTGACCTTGTTATCTTTCTATACTTTAGATAAACTAATTTGGTTAAAGGTAGGATGCAATACATGAAGTGTAATTAGTTAACTTTATCAAAAGTAGTTTGAAATATTCTGTGAGATGGCCATACAAGTAAAATTGTCAGAATAGGGACAGCTGAGGAGCACGCCTTAGGAGAACAATTTGCATTCAGTAAAAATTAAATGGTTTAACCAGTTAAGAATGAGACAGGTTGAAGATTAGTTAATGCAGCCTTTTAGATGTAAATCAGGTAACTTTGAGCTGGGCCAATTAAAATAAAAAGGGAAAGACAATACCCTTTGCCTTGTTTGTTGTACTTTCTGCTAAGAGCAGTATGGTTAGTGGTTTCAGAATTATTCAAGAAACATCCATTCTCTAGCACAATGGGGAATTTCCTTATATGTGTTTAATGAGTTTGTTCTTCTGTAAGAACTGAAATGTGAACGTCAGAGCACAGAAGCGGACTGAAAGATTCACTCTGAATATTACCTTAATTGACAACATACAATGAAGTCTCACAGTTGTTTATTATATAATTAATTCATAACCATTTTAGTACACATTTCCATATTGTTTAATGCTTTTATTTTTTTAAGCTCAGGGACACCCAAACTTCACCCAACTGAGAGTCATAGAAGCAGCTTGCCAGGTGCTAGAAGGCTGTACCTAGTTTGTAAAAATGGTGCAAGTTGATATCACTTTCATCGGTAATACAGAGGTTTAGGGCTTGGAGACTACATATCCCAGCATGCAATGCCTGATCATGATTGGGCTGCTCCGATTTGCTGGGCTGCATTTGATTACATGCCTCCCTTTGGCCACATCAGTTTAACTCATGTAGCTGTCTGCATGCAATGCTCTACTGTGGAAAACAAAGATCTTTGTACTGTCGGAGTAAAAACAGTGGTAACAAAGTCATAGCTACATATTCTTCTCTACATTTTTGTTTATTGAGACAAACTAATTAAAAGGCACAAACATAGGGCATATGTTTACATGGACATTATAACAAACATATACATTAAAAGTGTAGGAATGTGTTTCCTTCCTGCTAAACAGAAAGTTCCTAAGCTTTTATATATACAAAAGTTGTACAATTTGATGTCCTAAAGTACAAAAGATCATTTATAAAATTATTTTACACTAAGTTCTATTTTTTTGTTTTACTATGTAGTCCAAGCCCCTAGAACGATTTCGCATAATGAAACAGATACCTGTCCCCTGACCTAGAAGTCTGGTACTTGCTGCTTCTACTGACCTGGCAGGGTATCAACGGAAGCAACCCATTTTCACTAGTCAATCCTGCTAAGATTCTGTAAGATGTGTACACACTAATCTCCATTGCTTTCAACTTCATTAAGATTAAAACAACTTTTTAATTTTTTTTTTTTAAATGTAGAGTCTTGGTTTTAGGGTGTCTTTTTTAAACAAAGTTTTAAAAATGTGAATATGTGACATGATAGTCTAAAAAGTATATCTGTTTCCCTATATTTTGCTTTCTATTTTATGTACAGATAAACAGTCTAAGAAATAAAAAGCACATGTAGTTTTAACATGTGTAGCCATTTGTGGAGTACTTCTGGGCTAGACACGCCACAAACACCACAAATTGATAGAAATGTGTTAACACAATAGAAGAATAAAGTAAAAATGATGATGTTTGAAAATATTTACAAAGTTGAACAGATCTGCACGACACTTGATTAAGAAATACGGGAGAAATTAAAGACGCTCTTGGCTTGTCCTGAAGGGGCATCCTACCTAGTTAGTGGTTAGAATAAAAACTGTATACAATTTAATATAAGACAAAAACTTCTAGCGAACAACTAACACATCTGTCCCCTGCTGCAACATCAACAGGTTCTGATTGGGAGAGAGAGGGCATATACATCACACCCCAGCGCTTCCAGAGTCTTCCTGCTTAAAGCAATATTTTAATAAGATTCAAAGCGTTCCTTTTGCTCCTAGATAAGAGTCCCATGGGGTTTTGACTGTTTAGAGACCATGTTTACAGACATTTCAACTCCTCTTCTGTCAGCCATGGCTGTTTCTTACCAAACATTAACAGTTTAAAAAAAATGTTGACTACAATGCTACATTTCCTTAGGGTAATATGTTGCTAATATTTACATCTCCAAATATCAGGTCACAATCCCTATTATATGTTGAAGTTAGAATGATAAGTTAAGTTATCATATGCTTTGCATATCAGAGCTGGTATCACCTTTCCCATAGGGAATGCTGCCTGAAATTACCATATTCCCAAAGGTAAAATGCATATTTTTCTCCAAAATGCATTAAAAATGACAACATTGTAATGCATTTACTCATAAAAAACATTAACACAGACAAAGATACTACACTAGCTCTGAATCAGTGGATTTAGAACTGGCAAGTTAAAATTAGCCATCCACCCTGTCAAGCATATGGAGGGGTCTTTGCTAGTGTTTGGATTAAAATCATTTCCTAGTCTATAATTTCTGGGATAAAACAGTAATGCTGATTTTTAATGACTGGTGTTTAACTGTGGCAAGTAACCACCTTTCTATTTCAACATCATCATCGTCAGCTAACAGTAAAACTTGCTTTAAACAAAGTGATAAATTACAAAACTCTAGTTTGAACAAGATGAGCCAAATCAACAGGGAAAGATGCTATTAGGGTCTTTAACTGGTGCATGTTAAGCCAGTTATTTAGTTTGACTTTATTATTATATTATTAACATCACTATTATTATTATTATTATTATTATTATTAACTAAAAAACCTGCTGGTAAGGATTCAGTTTTAATCCCCTTTAATACTGTTTAGATTCTTTACCAAGGAGGAGATGTGGGCAAGGCTTGAGGCAGGAAAGGCATGCTCTCTACCGGTCTCATTGCTATATTTAATGGACCTGCTAACGTCATTGGTGTTTGGAGATTCATAGGCGATGTTATAGTGACTGGATGCGCTATATTCACTGGAGCAGTTACTGGGGTAGGTAAATTGACCGGTGTTGTGAGCGTTAATGGAGATGTCATGGATAATGGACTTGTTATAGTTACAGGATGCCCTAGGTTCATCGGACTGGATATATTAACTGCACTTGATACATTTACTGGACTTCTCATGCTCATTGCAGCTGCCACTGTGACTGGGTTTGTGATAGTCCCAGAAGCCACAGAGGACGTTATATTGAATGGAGTAGTAAGAGTCACAGGCGTAGTAGCAGCAGTGGAGGTTTGGGCACAAGTTAGCAGCTTTCTAAAAATGAGACATAAAAAGACAAAAAGTTTTAAACACATAAAAAAACATGGACAAGATTAAAAAAAAACCAAGAACAAGTTCTGGAATAATTTTCTTCAGAAAATATTAGTAAACTTAACTGTTAACAGTCTACAGCCTACAATAAATATAACTTTCATGCAGCTCATTTGAATTCAAAATTCTTTCCTGAGAAGTCAAGTGAGGTTGTCTTATAAAGAGGGTTTTGATGTTCACAAAAAACAGTATTGTACAATCAGAAAAATCCTCTCAAGAGGAACATTATAAGTAGAGAAGAAGTGTACATACCGAATGGTACGTACTCTATAGCCCTTCTCAAAGGTGAACTGACATTCTGTGAAGGTTTTAAAAAGTCATTATTAGGGACTGATAAGCAAAGCTAATTTCAATGTTTACCTGCTTATTTCAGTCTTAATTATTTCCATTAAATTGTTTCCACTGATCGTGGTAAGGTTTATCTTAGCAATTTTCAAGTATACCCAGTCAGTAGATCTTATAACCCCCATTATCTCCTCAGCTTTTACATTAACTACAATTCTACACCAATATTTTACTTTGTTTCGCAACAGAGACTATGGCTGAACAGGCAAGAACCAAGAGGACCCTGCACTGAGATGGAGGATCCTGGGTCTGTTCCTAGTTGGGTCCCAGCAAGGGCTGGACACTTTGTGGAAAGATACAGCAAGGCTCATGGAAGAGGCAGATGACTCCACATAGATATCAGCACCACCTGCTGGTTAGCCATAGAACAACGCTCCAAAAACAGAAGCGGGTTGGTGGACGCGGATAAAAGAAAGGGATAACTGCTAAAGAAACCGAAAAAATATATTCCGTATCAATGTTATGGCATTTTTTAAAATGTGTCTTGTTTCACATTTGTAGAGTAGGACACTAAGCTCAGTCTATATATCCACATTTCAAGAAGTAAACTAAGAGCCAAGAGTCCACCCTTGCCGTGCAGGCTATTCAAATGTATTCAGAGAGTGTTTTCGTTTACATTAGCCCCATTTGAGGGTCACTGTTGATTGTTCAGGGTCAATAATCAGGTTCGGAGGGGAAAAAAAAAGTGTCTGGGGGGATTTAACACAATTATAACAACAAATACCTGAAATTAAATAAACTGTTCAATTTAAAAATTCCCGTGGTATTGCAAAATCAACAACATTTGGTGCTAATTAATGAGAACCAGCATGAAAAGGACCATGAACAAGAATGGAACTGACTGGTCTAGTTTTGTCTTCCAAACAGAGTGATTTCTTTAGCTATAACACCCTCCCATCCTCTCCCCACAGATCAGGGGGGCTCTTCAGGCACCACAGTTTTCACTAAACAGTATCAGTTTGACTCTTATTGAAAAACTTGGCACAATACTTTCCCACCCTCACCCCACCCTCCCTCTTTTTAATATAATTGTTTTTGTAAAAAGCACTTTGACAGATACATATGGTAAGAAAGAAAGAAGTAGAAACAAGGCATAGAAGAGAATGAGCAGAACAAGCCTCCCTTTGGTTTTCCTAAGTCTTTCATCCCCATAGCATTGGAGCACTAACCAGGTAAACTCTAATAGTTTTAAGTTATCACTGTTTATAAGAAAAAAGGTTAGGCTGTTCCTAAACAACCTATCATTGAATCAGAAAAATCTTTGTGGCAGCAGCAATCAAAGGGAGATAGCTGCCTTGTACAGAAAAAGAGGACTGGAATAACTGATAGAATATGGAGGAATTGTGAGGCGCTTGAGGGGAAAGATGGGTGGAGAAATATTTATTGTTCAAAATTAAGAGTTAATTAAAATGAATAAATGGACAGCACGAATTAACTATAAACCATTTAATCAGAGGGAAACACATGACAGAAATTAGAAACCAAAGGGTTGTGAAAAGAATAAACTAGAGGTAACTGGAGATTTCAAACCACACTCCAAATGAGACACTAAACTGAAGCAATCTATTCCTTACACAGCAGGCACATTAAACAACAAAAGGGCACTATTCAACTTTGAATACAATAGGATAGGTAGAGGTGAGCAGTATCTTGGCAATAGTGACTAATCTAGTTAATTTTGTAATTAGAAGGAGGACACCAAGCAATGGAAAAAGAGTATGAATTTCACCAGACTTTGGACAAATACAGTTATGCGATGGGTACAAATGAATTAAATAAAATGGGAAAGAAGAGGGGATATGAAAAAAAAAAGTGTTAAATAGAAACTGATGTCTACAAAAAAAATGTCTATGTCTGAGATCTAACAACTGGTTGATGTTTTAAAGAAGGTCCAGAAATCACACAGAAATCAAAGGCCAAACTCTGCCTTTGAGTACAGGCACAGCTCCCATTAACTGCAAAAGGAGGCTTATGTGCACATTCAAGGGCAGAATCTGATTGAAGATAAGTAGAGAAGATCATTTGAGAAGTGAGTGTTACGTAAGGTTATCACAGATTTTTTTTAGCTTTTATTTTTACGACCAAGAATTAATTTTCATGTCAATTTTTGCCATTTCACATTCTCTATAACACTTTTCTTTTTGTAAAACAGATTAGTTTTAAAAAAACAACATGTAAATCAATCATAGATTATGTTTTTTTGTTTTACCTTTCTTCCTTGCTTTGACTGCTTCTTCCCATAATCTCAGTGTCTCTACCTGCTTTCCAGGCCAGTTTGTTACATGTTGTTGTTGCTGCTGCTGCTGCTGCTGCTTCTGGTTGCTGGTCTCCTCACTCATGCATGCTACGCCAGTCAAGTAAAAACATACACAAATTCACCTTGGAAATGTATGCTCCTTTCTACTGAAAGGATGAAGGCTTTTGTTTAAGTTAAAAACATGTTCAGAATCTTGAAAAGAGAAAGATAGGAGTGTTTAAAAACATTTAATTAGTGCTGTATTTCAGTAAAATTACCTCTCTAAGATCTAGAGAAGTGCAAGCTATGAACTGCCTGATTTCTCTTTCAGAGTGAGTGACATCTCATGGATGATAAACAAAGAATGAAATACAGGACTTTAAAATGGAATGGCTTCTATGGTACTTATAGAGATCAAATTTCCAGTGATATCAAGGAGGCAGCTGAGTCAAGCTATGTGAAAACACAGCACTAATTACTTAAAAAGACACCTCTCATTCCTTCTTGAAATCAAAATTAAAAAACATTTTTAGTTCACCTTCACATCAGAAAATAGCTATTTACTCCCCGGCCACAATTGCTGCTCCTGCCACTTTCATCTCTACCTTTTGTGAGTCCCATAATACCTTCCATGAGCTGTTTAGGGTCACTGAACTAACAATGAAAGGCAGAGTAGTTGGTACTGTGGGAACAAGGACAGACTCCAACAACCCCTACTCCAAAAACAATTCACATTTTATTTTCCACATCCAATTCAGTAAATATTTGTCAAGCTTACTAGATATTCCAACTGTCCTCAAACTTCTTGGAATAAAAGAACACATTAAATATGAACTAAAAGGCAAAATACTGTTTGAATGTTTTACGGATGGAATTTTCAAAAGAACCTAAAGGGGTTAGACACCCAACTTCATGAGACTCCTTTGAAAATCCCAGCCTAAATCACCAACACGATGCATAGATTTAAATTTCAAATACTTTTGAGAGAGCAAGCCTGTCTCTCCTTCACTTACTTGCCACTCCAAAGTTCAGGATTCAACATTTCTGCTGAGGATATTCACAAACTTTAATGCCAGAATTACAATCGTCTGGTCTGACCTCCTGTACCGCACAAGCCAAATACCACCAATGCCCAAAACGCATCAGGCAATGCAGAAAAATGTTTTACTTGAAGTGCTTGTTTTGTCCAATGCTTCAAGGAAAAAACACTGACAGCCTTGATCCAAAGCTCATGGAAATCAGTGGGAGTCTTTGGCTTCACTGAGCTTTAGATCAAGCTCAAAATCCTGAACAGAAGACTTGCCAAGTTTTCAAATATTTTGCTATAAAAGGCAAATGTGTCATTTTTAAATCTACACACGTTCTGTTACTGATTTAAACTCCTGGACACTTCCCCCGTCTGCTTTTTTTTTTTTTTAATTTTGCGGTTAGGGTAGTTCAGGGTGTATCCAATTGTACTCATAAGTTGAAAGACAAAGATATGAGGATCTTCATACTTAAAAATGAAAAACTATTTTCTCTCACTTCAGGGCATTCCTCTAAGAGAGAAAACAAAACTCCTAGTTCCAGACCAGTTCCACAGAAACTTCAGCTCAAGAAGTTGGGGTTTCATGAAGAATCCATTTTCAAGGATCTATTTTCTGATAGGTGCAAACACCTAAACTAAGTCAAGGGTGTATTTTACATTTGAAGAAAATCAAAGGCAACTCATGTTGCAAAATGTTTAGAACACATATTTACTGAGGTGTTTTTAAAATGTTCACCTACTTTTACTGATGCCTTGTTTACAGGTATTACAGTTGATACTTTGGCTCTGCCCATGTGTCTTTAAGTGGCTGGTGATATACGCTGCACTCAGAAGTTTACCACAGATATTACACGATACCTTTCCTTCATGACGCACCATGTGTGTCCGCAGTCTGTCTTTGGTGGCAAAGGCAGCAGTGCATGTCTACATGAAGGACAACAGCATTTTTTAAGTGTAGATCATCTTATTCCACTGGGGACCACATGGCCCATTTAAAAGTATATTTTATTTTCTAGGTGCTACCGTACCTTAGGCATGTTGACAATGTTTTGATTTTACATGGATTTACAGTGAAGCCTATCCCAAGCTACCACTTTAGAGACAGAATATAATCTAATTGCTTAATGGAAATGGTCTTCTGATAAGTGTGGAACAGAAGAATACTCTATACTGCTGGGCCTACTTTGGAGCAATTTCTTAAAATAAGATTGTCTTGCATACCTAAGTGATAGATGGTTTATAAATACCTACAGTAGACAAGGGAGGTCTCTTATACAGAGTTCTCTGTATATTCTGGTTATGATTTTTGTATTACTCAGTTAGTTTAGTTCCAATCCAAAAATCAGGAAAGGGAAAACAAAGCATTTCTTTAGAGCTATTCTTTTAATTCAAAGCATTTACTTATAATATGATGAGTCACTAGAGACAGGTTGGAACGTGCATGGATGATTCCAAGCGAAACCATAGAATAGTTGATTGTTCAACACTTGTCAAGTTCTGCCTCTTGTTTTTAATCTCCAACTTACTTTCGCCATGACAATTTGCTTTCGATTTCAAGCAAAAATACTCTTATTTTATTTTCATAAGCATTGCTAAACAAATCCTACACATCACTTCAGCAATCAATGTCAATTTGAGGATTTAGTCACACTGTTTTTAAAGGCAAAATTGACTTGAACAATAGGGTTTGGGGAATAGCAAATAAGCCTCTAATCTTACAAATGGTAGGCACATCATCCTCTTAAGCTGCTTCCACACTGGTATCCTAACTACAACACTAACTACAAGTAGCGTAGACAGAGCCATATTCCAAACCTTGCATTCAAGGGAACCAGGTAAATCAACCCAGTCCTTGGTGGAATACTCAGTTGACAATGACTAACTGCACAATAAAACTTATGCTAATAAATCATGTTAACCCTTACTTGGCATTTGAAGGGTCTCTCTGTCGAGTGAACGTGTTTGACATGACAGCTTAAGTGATCGGGCCTGTGAAAGAACAGAGGTACAGAACAGAACATGTACCGTTACAAATAGACAGCAAGGATTCTTCAGTGAGCAGCAGTGAACATTGCATTGATTGCCATTTGCAGCCCACCTCCCTTTCAAGCACAAAAAAAAAACAACAACCCCAAACTCCCCTTACCTATAAAACAACCCGCTGCTAGAATAACGCAAAATTGTTACGCTAGGACCCAGCCAGCAAAGTTTAAAACTCAGCAATGTGTATTATACACCTGGAAATGCTACAGTTAGTGAATTTTTAGTACTTGTAAAAAGGAGATGCATTAACAGTTCTAGAGATTGCCATTTGCTCTAGTCACAGAACAGATACAGCACAGCCAGCAGCAATGCAAGTTCCCCCACATTGCTCTGCCAATGAATCTCAAGCTGGAAGGGGTTATGTTAAAGGCAAGATGACAGATCAGTCTCCATGCCCCATTCAATCTTTGACCCCTACAAAGACAACTAACAAGGGGTCCAGCTAGCACCAACGGTGATGTGGACACCTTTCCACTGTGACCTGGACTGAGGCCATCAGGTCATTTCAGAACATTGAATAACCATAAAACAGTGACAGCTTTTAGTCATGATCAAATAGTCTTAGATTGAGACCCACACCCTAAGTAAACAAGGCTCTTTATCCCCTCACCAATCTTCTAAGATGTCTGGTTCTCCTAGCCCCTTGCTATGATAGTTTAACCCTTCTTGATTACGAAAAGCCAATACTTGAGCTCGCCTGGGATTTTCTACATGGTACCTCGAGAAGCCTTTTCCACAAACACCACAGGTGTATGGTTTGGTGATGCCACCTTCATGAGACCTCACGTGATAGGTCATGCGGTCCTTCCTCTTGAAGCGCTGATTACAAATTGGACATTCAAAAGGTTTTTCATCTGAGTGGGATAGCTTATGCCGGTTGAGGTGGTACACATCCCGGAAGGCTTTTCCGCACATCTCACAAGCATGGTTCTTCTTAACAGGCTTACTGGGCTTCTTCACTGTCTGAGTCACAGCCATGGCTGTTGCACCAGCACTACTGCTGGGGTTGGTCGCAGAGGAAGATGTAGTGACCGTTGACAGGATGCCTGCGATAGTTGAAACCAATGAAGTTCGGCTGTTGTCGCCAGCAATAGTTGAGATTAGGGGCACCATTGTGGTGGGAGTTTTCTTTGGCCGTGACACTAACTTTATCCCCGTGTGGCAGGACTCATGGCGCCTCAAATGGTAGCTATCCCTGAAAGCTTTGCTGCAGTAGGTGCATACGAAGGAGGTTTTAGGTTTTTCCTTTTTAATCCCAACAATAGCATCTTTTAATGTTTCTGGTGCAGGCTGAGGTTTCTGGGTTATTGGTAAGGGTAGAATCGGCTTCTGATCAGGTGGCTCAACAGCAGAGCTCAGGAGGGGCAGCAAACTGTTCTGTGCTGCCTGCTGTTGGTGATGTGAGGCTTCATGTGCCTAAAATCAAACATTCACACTTCAGAATTTCTGTTGGTGGGCGCTCACTCTGACATGCTGAGAACATTTACAGGCAAAGGAAAGCAAATCTTAGACCAAAAAGTCACTGGACTAACAAGTACAAGAAATTATATAAGTCCTGCAATGGTTTCCTGATTGGAAAACCACTTACATTTAAATCCATGTGCTGTGCACAGTCTCTGCAGTACAATCACATGAAACAATTTTTTAATATCCTGAGGGCAACATTTCTTATGGCAAATCACCAGGTATTCGTCAGGCCTTTTAACAGATTGCTTGATTTCTATCATCAATGACACTCCCTATATAAAAGTGGATCATATGGAGAATTACCAGATCTGTGACGGCAGATTATGGATGCACCGAGGGGTTGACCAATGTGCCGCAGACCAGTGTTAACATTAGCCTGATGGATGGTTACATTTAAAAAATCCTGTAAAAATTACAATTGCAGCCACAGTGAACCGAGGAGAAATGAGGCATCTTACTTGAATCCTCTCTTTGCACTACTTTGTCAATGCTGGACTGCATTTAAATAATTTGTTTCAAGACTGTTACACTCTAGATTTAGAGTTATATATTTATGGTTCCTATGGCATTAACATAATGACTAAGATTGCTCTACGGTGCTCTTGTTTATGGAAACATGAGAATAAAGACAAGTTTCTTTCTCTTTATCACCAAATCTTTCACAAAAGAGAGGGGGCTAGTCAATAAGCACTGGTAGGAATCTGGTGATTTCTGGAGCACAGACTTACAGCAGAAGTTATTCTTTAAAAAAAAAAAAACAACAATTAAACTGATAAATGCTGACAAACCTGGATTGCTGCATCTCTGAGAGTAGCACTAGAAAAACCTCTATCAGACCACAATGGACATCCTTCTACTTCCAGTACCCTCTCCTACCTGAGGCTGGTAGCAGAGATGGTGCTGGGTATTTATATTGGACAACGTGTACTTCTGTAATTAAATTTAAAAACGGACCTACTTAAACTGGTGTAATGCCCTACTAAAGACACTCAAACTGGTTTAAACCATGCTTAACATTATTTAGCTTAAAGTAACATTAAGCCAAATAAGTATAAGCGTGATTTAAACCAGTTTTAAAAGGGTAGCTATAGTAGGGCTTTGCACCAGTATAACTAGATCAGTTAAAAAATCAATTTAGTTACAGCAGTGCAACGGAACAGGCCTATGGCATGAAACCAATTCTATTTAAACTTGTATTTCTATTAATGCCACATCTTTCCAAGACTACTCCTCTGTGCTTTCCTTTATTAAGTGATATGTACCTCATTTTACATGGTCTTCCCACATTTGGGATTTGCAGGTTGACTAAAAGTAGGTAATGATTTGGAGCCTACAGGACTGTCAGCTTTAATTTTGAATCAGGATTGTACCATTATTAAGCATATTCAAATTCATACCCTTTCAGCTTTACCCAATAGCCAATTGCTTAAAGCCCTTTGAAGACTTTATTTACAGAAGAAATCTGTGACTTTCTATTTTGGTGGCATCCAATCCTTTTTTCTTTTGCCCCTACAGCGCATCAATGATCAGAAGCAATGATTACAATATTAAGTACATCTAAGTAGGAGTTTTAAGACTTCCATGCAACACTACAATCATTCACTCATTCAGGGTGCTTATGTACTCACTTTGTCTTGCCATATTCACAAACCCTGAAGCTTCAGACCATAATAGTGTTCTTTGAAGATGGGTTGAAAGTGCACACAAGTCTTAGCCCATGTGGATGAGAATGCCTGCTTTGCAACACTCCCATACTATTTGGTGGGAGACTAGTTCACAGCTTAGCTCAAGCTGTTCCGTGTGAAAGTCCACGGCATTACTTGCTTTGATTACAACAAGCAGTTAGGGTAACTGGTCCACGTTCCTGTACTTTTTAGGTCTATTCAGAAACTTTGGATGCAACAAATATGTTGGGCTAAGTGTGGACATACCAACGTGCCTCAGTTAACAAACCCTAAACACGCATTCTTGAAGATGGGAGAAAGGGCATTCTTGGCAAATGGTGCAAGTGTGGAACTCCCTCAGAGCCTGAGTTTGCTAACAGAGCACTGGTTCCCAACCAGGGGTACATGTACTCCTGTGGGTAGATATTTGCCGAGTTTTGTAACAGGCTACACAAAAAGCACTAGTGAAGTCAGTTCAGGCTAAGATTTCATAAAGACAAAGTCTTGTTTATTCTGCTCCATATGCTATACACTGAACTGCAAGTACAATATTTTTAGTCCAATTTATTTATTTTATAATTATCTGGTAAAAATGAGAAAGTAAGCAATTTTTCAGTAATAGTGTGCTGTGACACTTCTGCATTTTTATATCTGATTTTGTAAGCAAGTAGTTTTTAACTGAGGTGAAACTTAGGGGTTTGCAAAACAAATCAGACTCCTGAAAGGGGTACAGTAGTCTGGAAAGGTTGACAGCCACTGACTTAGAGCACAGCATGAGGCTCATTTCTCCCATCAAGCTTTTGCATGACCTAAGCGATATTTTGTATTGTTTTACTTTCTCCTGTTTTATAAACTGATGCTTGCTGATGTGTAATACATACAGATGCCAAAATGGATACAATATAAAAACAAGAACATTTCATGTACTAATAACATACAATTTTAATTATTTTTTTTCCAGTTGCCTTTGCACAAGATTTAAAAATCTCGGTCAACAGAATCAGATGACACTTAATTGGAGCTTTCTGTTCAGAGCCTTTTCCAGTCAGGCCATACTAAATTTATTTTCACACAGAATACAAGTGGTTAATATCCTAAGATAGCTCAAGATATACAATTTCAAAGGGAGAGCTAGCAGATCGGATAATAGGGAGTCCAAATCCTTTGGACAAGGTTCAAACTTATACAGTTCTAAGGACATTTTTAAGCCTTAAAGAACCATTAGCACTGCAAGATAATACAATTATTCTGTTGTACCAATATAAATGTCTGACATGAACAATGTATATCATAAGGCTGTCTGCTATGAAACCATCTCTTATATAGAGCTGCTTACCTGGCTCTCAGATACTCCAACCGATTATTACCAATATTACCTTTTTAACAAAACCTGTCTGCAACAAGCAGCATACCTCAGTTTCCACGGATCCTCTATATTAGAGCTTTCTAAGAGGGATCAGGCTGTATTTTTTCCCCTTGCATGTTTATAGGAGGGAATGCACACAAGTGAAACAGCAAACCTGCTGCCTACCTTTTGCAAGTTGTTTTTATTCACTGTTTTACTTGATGTAGCATTAATGTAAAGTCAACATTGTGATGTTTTGATTGCCTGGAAAAAGGTCTTCCATGCAAAACATAGTATTTCTCTCACTAAACAAAATTTCATTCCAGGAGGGATAGCAAACAAAATTAAAAAAAACTGTATTCATGACCCAAGGTGATAGGCTGTGGCATTGTGAACTTCCAGTGCCAGAGGGCTAAGAGATTTTTGCACTGGAGCCTTCACGTCAGAACAGCAAATTAGCATCAGTGAGTCATATCTTGAATGCCCTGTTGAGGGATGATTTCTCCTAACGTTAACAGATACAACTTTCACTTTCCAGGCAGGTACAAAGTGGTTTTCAAATATGCATGTGCTAGAACACTAATAAAAAAATAAATGAACCAAAGTTGCTTATTCAGTATAATCTATATTTCAAAAGGTAAAATTAATCAAGGTAACACCTAACATGACCAATATCTTTATTAGGAAGGAGGATAAAAATTCACTGAACACATTAATTGCCATTAAAACTAAAATTAAGACATTTAATTATTTCCCCAACACCAACTGGCTAAGAATTACAGTTATCCACACAGGGTTTTAAATATTCCTTTTAATTATTTTTAAAAATTCCTCTACAGATGTCACAATTGAAAGCCATGTGAAGTAAACATTGCCTCTCTATATTATCAGCACAGTATGTGATATTTAACAGTTACCAAACAAAAATAAAGGTGCAGATTTGTGAAATGGATTTTTAAATTATGAGCCTACTAATGATTTGTTCTTGTTTGGTCGGATGAGGTGGATGAGGCAGTAACAAGATACTACCTATAACTTCACCAAATCACCACTATGTTTAGGTACATTAGGATAAACAGTATTGTAAAGCATTTGTTTTATCAAAAATGACTCGAGACCTACTAAACAGTCATTACAAGGTTTTAAAGTTTTATAATCTGGAAGGATGGAAGAGGAGGGAATTTCCATGTCACATCTTTATGAAGATGCTTACTAGTTATGCACCATTAATTATATTTTTGAGAAAGTAAACTGCTGAATCCTTAATCAAATGAAGAAATACCTACCACAAAAACAAACTAAAAAAAGTTTGATGTCAGTATTTCAAAAGTACATTGCACTTAACAACAAAAAAACACAACGAAGCAACTGAATACTGATGCCTAATATCTGTGAAAAGACAGAGCCGTCAAAAAACTGTAAGACTCCACACTAAGAATAGTTGTTCTTAAAATATATAGAAAGGGGGAGTGCAGTGTATTGAGGGGAGGCAGAATAACTGCTAACTCAAGAAAGGGAGGTGTCCCTATAATGAGGGAACTTTACTAAGAAGTTTATTTATGTTCAAATCACAACTGCCCACTAGAGTGAGAAAAATTATATATCCTTATCCAAACTGCGCATGTCATCACTGGCACCTATGAAACTATAAAATATAGTTCCATATATCTGGTGTACAAATGAATATAAAATATTTAATATGAAATAGAGTTTGTATATAGAGTTTGAATTTGCAATAGCTCAGACTGTTAGATTTGTTTTCTTCTTAAGAGAACATTCTAAGCGTGTTTTCAGAGGCAGAGCACCCAAGTGAGTGACTCATCTCTTAGTCCCTGCAAGACTATTATTTTTCCTTTAAAAAGAAACATAGCATTCGCTTTACAGATTTATTCATTCCATTCAGGTTTTCAAGCAAATGTCATGTTTTTCTTGTTTTAAAAAAGCCAGCCAGGACAAGGAGTAAGCAAGAGGTCCAGGTTTGTAGTTTTCAAGGTAAAATAATCCTCTTTGCACAAGGTGATGTGTGTGGCTTTTTTTTTTTTGCCCTCCTGAGAGGGGGGAGGGTTGCAATTACATATTTCACATTGTCAAGCTACAAAGTGGTAGAAGGTTTTAGAGAACAAGCCAGTGAGTTGAAGGATCCAGGTTATAGTTCACAAACACGAGGGCAAGAGAGTTTTGGGTATTTTACAGTTTCCTTTTTGGTATTGTACAAACTTTGTATTGTATTTTTGAGCATTAGGGCTGTCTTGAATACAGACAAAAACAGTGACTCAGTTTGCAAGTGGAGGGATTACTCTCCCCTTCTGTGGTTTTTCTTACTTGTCTCTGTAGTACTCAGTTCTTAGGAAAATCCATCTCCCGCCCCCTGTTTTAAATTAAATCCTATTTTAAATTAAGACAACATCCCTCATCAGTCACCGAGGCCGGCTGTTTCAAGAGGGATTAATTTATTCTCTCACATGCACAGTGTTTGCTCCATCGAGGTGGGGCTTTTTGGGGGGGCGGGGAACCCCACAATTATTATGATGATGATTTGCAATAAAAGGGTTAAAAAAATCGACAAAACATTTTTATTAAAAAAAAATAAATAAATTGGGAGGGCAACAATTTTTTTTGGCAACAAAATAAAATTTGAGAAGCCCCCCACGGCTCCGTCCCCGTGAATCCCCTGCCGCTGCTCAGCCAGGCGCGCTATAGCCGGCCCAGCACAGCGCTATAACGCGGGATCCCCTCTCCCCCCGCGGCTCCCCCTTCCCCCGCCAGCCCGGAGGGGGGGGCAGGAGGCCGGGCGGGCGCGCTGACTGACAGCCCGCTGGCCTAGCTGGAAACCGCGCGCTGCGCTGCGGCCGCTGCCCGGGGACGGAGTGGCCCCGGCCGGTGAGGGAAGGGGGGGTCCGGCCTCCCCGCGGCCTCACCTGAAAGAGGAACGCGGTCCAGTTGGCCTCCATGGCGGGGACTCCCGGGCCTCGGCGGCCTGGTCTGCGGCGGCGGCTCCGGCTCGATCCCCCCTCCCTCTCCCGGGCCCCAGCTACATGGAGCCGACAACAAAGCGGCGGCGGCGGCGGCAGCTCAACATGGCAGCGCCGAGCGGCCGCTTCCGCTAACCTCCGGGCCGCACCACTGCGGGAGCGGGGGGGGCGGGAGCGGGGGGCGCCGCCCGCCTCAGCCCTGCCGAGGAGCGCGGGCGCCCCGCCGCTGGCGGAGGTGAATCCACCCTGCTCGGCTCGCGGGCCTCCGGGGAGGGACGCCGCCTCCAGCCGCTTGCCGGAGCCCAGTAGCGCCCAGAGCCTGGCCCGTCCCCCCCGCGGCCCTACCAATGGGACCGTCCCAAGCTGGGGAAGCTGAGCTCGGGAGAGAAGATGGAGGAGAGAGAGGAGAGTGTCCAGGGCTGGTCAACTCCTGTCCCCCCCCTCCCCTCGGCATATGGGGAGGGGGCAGGAACATCCTCTCCTCTCCCCCGCTCAAAAAACCCAGTCTTCCCCCTCCTCCCCCCCGCTACCATAAATAGATCGGAGGGAAACAATACAAAATATCCATAATTAATTAGGAACATTTAAAAGTTTTTTTTGGGGGGGAGAACCTCCTCCTCCTCCTCCTCCCTGCAGCACCTGCACCAGCAGGTGGAGATTCTGCAGCACGCGCTTCCCATGCATGATGTCAGCATCTTTAAAAAGATGTGTGAACTCTGAAGTAAAATCCCTTTGAAAATAGAGAAGCAGCGGGAGGGGGGAATATATACAACCCTGGGCAAAACGGCAGACCATTTTATCCCAAATGATGGAAATTGTGCAAGGTGTACCTGTTTCCATGTGAAACCTGCATATAATCACAAATGGAGGGATGACACCAACAGTTATGGGTGTTTTCCCCCCAACAATGTCCAGACTGGCCTGTTGATGCAGTATCATGTTTGTTTCTATTCAAAACCTGGAAAAAATAATAATTTTTTAAAAGGGCTACACTTTTAGTTCAGCGTCACTTCATCAACCAATGCTCCCTCTTATCTACTGAGGCCACCTGTGGCTTATTTCGAGGACTATCTCTTATTTTGTGTTGTTAGCATCACAAAGTCCCACATCAAACTAACAGTCTTGGGTCGGTATTTCTGCAATAATCGTTCAATTGGTTATCATCTGACACACACATGTATGCTGTGGTGCCACTAATAGAACATTGTGGGTTGTGTTGCTCAAACAAACTTCAACATGCATTTTTCAGATAGCTGCATAGGTACAGCCACTGGGGTTGGCTTGAAATCCCCCTTTAACTTTTACCTCTGCAGTTGCTACAATCTCCATCATGACTGCAAGGGTTCTATATTTCCATTCCTAGTCCCCTCTTTTCTTCCCAACTTCCACCCCAAGCATTTTCTTAGGATGACCACACCTTTGCAAAGCTAGTCCTTTATTTCCTCAAAAGGTAGGTGGTCTAATGCTATTTTAAAACAGGGTTGTGCCCCGTATCTGTTTTCCAGTGCCATTTTTCTGGATTATCTAAAATGCACTCCCCTCCCATGAGATTTATATTTTCTTGATATATGTATTAAAGCACTTAACTTACGAGGCTCATTTGTAGCCAAGGCATCTCTAATGCATCATCTAGATGCAAATTAATGCCACAGTCCCACAACCACTTAACTATGTGTTCATCTTTAAATGCATGAGCAGTCACATTAAGTACACATGTAAGCGTTAGTAGGTTTGGAACCTAACTGTTGCACAGAGCTTAATGCTCTCTGCCTTTACTTACTTTAGTTGCTCTTATTTGTATGCATGTTCCTTCTCTAAATAACAGCACTGAAAGTGTACAGTCGGCACCGTTATAGACATCACAGATGGCTGTTGTACATTTACAGTGTTTTCCCATTAAGTGCAGGAAATACCACAAATACAGTGGTAAAGTCAAATACTGAAGCACAGCAAATGGATTTTTTTAAAGGATACCCACTGCATGTGGCTTTTTACAGAACAAGGCAGTTTCCCAATAAAGCTGGGAATTGAGTTGCAAAAACCCTCCTGGGTTAGCCCTAGTCAGTCCTCTTTATTCAGGCCAAGATCCCAGTGACTTGGAGTCTTGGGTGCACAATGAGTACAAGATCCATCAGCTTCTTGCATTCATGCTTTAGGAAGGGAGACCACAGTGGGTGTATAAAAAATGCAGGCTTGTTATCACTAATTCCTTGGGAGCTTGGCCTCAGTAAGGAGGGCTCAAGAGGCCCAGCATAGTAGGTTTTCCATGCTATTCCCTCACCAGCACACACACACACATTGAAATTTTTTTTTTCTCATAAAAATTAAGTTACATACGTTTAATCCAAATACAAACAGACTTCCCTGACAGTATTACTTCACTGCTAATGTTTCACTGTTCACAGTAGGGGAGGGGAGGGGATCTAGAAAGGATAAGAAGTCCTTAGACTGAGGGAGATCCAGGCTCTGTTCCCATCTCTACCATTATTGATTTGTGGGACCTTGCGCAAATCACCTAGTTTCTATAGTATGCTGTTTCTCTGCCCTCTGTAAAATGGAAATATTTCCCCAATTTATGCAAACATGGTGAGCTGTAACTAATTTTGCTGATTCAGTCTTGCAATTTTATCACAAAATCTGGTAATATTTGTGGTTGTTCTTAAAGACCCAGCTCCTGGAGTCAATTGATTTAATGAAAGCATAGATTCTTATGTAAAAATCGTTCCTAGACCATATGGTTGCGGAGAAAAGCATTAAAACATTAACCCTAAAAGGCTCAAAACTGGAAGGCAAATAAAAAGAAGCCAGCATTCATTATTTAAAAAAACAACATGATTTTTAAAGCCAGTCTCTTGATATTGGGGACTTGACTCACTTTTCACCACTTTGGGTTGACCACTGCTGTAACACTTCATTATCCTTGGACAGAAAGTGCTAGAGAGGTGCATTTTTTCATTGTTACATTTAAAAGCCTGGTGTGCATTTTGAAAATTCAAGGCACTAAAGAGTAGCCCACTATGGACTCTTACAGAACAGCTTTTTTGTCAAGATGTGGCTGACTTGATCTTCTCTGGCTGGTTTGTGCTAAACAGCCTTGTTTACGGAACACAAAATGCCAAGTGAATGCTCATTTTCACACCTAGCCTTTTAAACCATTAGATGCACCACTCAGGAAAGTCAAATATGCCCGGGAGCTAGAAAGGCCATTTTTAATTAATGCCCCCCCCTTTAAAAAAACAAACAAACTGAGCACACAAGTTCTTTTCCTCTCACCCCCTCCCTTAGTAGAGATCTACATGTTTACACATCATCCCTGCTGAAATAAAGCAGCAGCATGCACATCCCATAGATCTGCTACCCTGCCTTTGACTGGGGAGAAGCAGGCCCTGGTCATACTATTGCTACTGGGCTTTGTGGGGTAAGATTTCTTCCTCTCGTGTCCTCCATCTGACCTGCCCCCTCCTCACTTATTTACAGGGAGGTTTCCCTGGGGGCTGGACCAATTTGTACAGTGGAGGGGTGCTGAGCACCATTAAACCAAACTGTAAACCCTGGATATGATGGAAACCACTTCAAGCAAGGGGCAGCACCCCTGGTTCCAGCATCTATGCTCTTGTGCCCTTGAATTACGAGGATTATTTTGCAATGTGTGTTTCCATGAGACATTTAACAGCGCCCTTTATTTTTAACCTGACTGACTCACATCCAATCTTTCCTACAAATGCTCCCCTCCTCTGCTCCCTCCCCCTTCAGGGTTAAACACAAGCCAGAGAATTATAGCTTGAAGGTGGGGGGGGGGGGAGTGGAAGAAACTAAAACAAAACAGCAATCCAGGCAGCCGCAGCTTGCCAGCCCGCTGCGTTTCCTCCTTCGCGTCTCTCATTGTGCTGCACTGATTGTGTCTTACACACACGCACGCACTGATTGTCTTACACACACACACCACACACACACGCACGCACGCACTGATTGTCTTACACACACAAACACCCCTCCTTTCAGTCAGTTGCACCCGAAAGGGGATGCTGATGTAGCAGTGGAGATGATGCTCCCTTAGGCGGCGGCTGCAGCCGCTGCTCCTTGCCGGCAGCCCGCTAGGGATGTGCTGCTTTGAGTGAGGGGGGCTGGGGGGAGGACGGAAAATACCGCAGCCCTGCTCGGCGGGCATTGCAGGTTCCACATGGCACCCGAGCGCTCCGAGAAGGAAGAGAGCGCGAACAATGGGTGTGTGCATCTCCCCCTGCAGCCCGGTCCCACCGCGGAGCCTGACTTCACACGGGAGCACGGGCAGGGCCGCTGTGGGGGCTCTTGGGTTTCCTTTGCGTGTGTGTGTGTGGGGGGGGGAAATACAGCCCGGCCATTCAGAAGAGGAGCCAGACGCTCCGAAAGCCGCCCGAGCACGCCACCGGCTGAAGCCACCGAGCCATCACAAGGGAGTGTCGAGCAGCAGACACGTCTGAGTCGTGAAACGTGGCTACACGGAGCATTAACTAGCATCTGCCCGGGGTTATTTTAAGCGGCACGGGCGCCCTCGTTTCTTTTCGGTGTATGTAGAAAGCATGGCTTTTCTTCTGAATTCAGTTTAAAAAATCTTCCCAAAATACCAGTGTTGTAGCTGATCTTCCCGAATTTTGCTGGTGGGTTATTTACAGCTCTCCAATTTAGACTGTAAACTCTCTCACCTTCATTGGAGGGGACAGGGTGTCCCGTTTTTAAAATAGTTCCTTCTTTCTAGCGCTAGATCTCAACGGCTTCCTTTCTCCAGCCCGTTCCTTAGCCAGGCGTTAAATAGGTCAAAACATTTGAAACGGTGTGACTAAAAATGTTCCCCTCGTTTGTTCAGCTTTCAGGCCCTTGTGATGTCCTAATTTCAGGGTTTTGGATCACAATACAGCCTTTCATGACAGACAATTTACCGTTTGTTTATGGGAGTGCACACAAGGCACTGTGCAAATACAGGTTCTGCACTGGAAGGTTCAGTCTTCTGTGTGCCAAGTGCTTTATCCTATGGGCAGCAGTTCAGTACACAGAGCGCGGCTAATCAGTGCCAGCTCATGCCTTGTGCCATTCGTCGCCAGTGGGGAATTTGGACACTCGTGGGACAGGAGATTTAATGATGAATTCGAGAATTTCTCCTTTCTTAGTTTAGTCAAAGCTCCTGTTTATAGCAGCTAATAACAGTTTGAAGGTGGTTCCTTTAAAAGTGTGGAGAGGGATTTCTCCCTGCTCCAAAAAAGCCTTATAGACACGCCATGCATCTGAAGATTTTTTTTTTTTTACCCATGAAAGCTTATGCCCAAATAAATCTGTTAGTCTTTAAGGTGCCACCAGACTCCTCGTTGCTTTTGTGGATACAGATTAACACCGCTACCCTTCTGATAATAGATACCTCTCCCATCATCTGTAGACTTGCAGTGCTGAATAACTCAGCAGTTCCTGCTCATAATTCAGCTCTAGGGTGCTACACGGGCCTTTCCTTTGTATGACAGTGGCACTCCTGCACTCCCCACCCAGCTCCAAGGAGATTCCCCTCCTGTAAGAGCAGTATAGAGACAGGTGCTCTGCAAGTTTCACAGTGTTGCCGATGGACCTCAGTTCTGAGCAGCAGTAGCCCTTGGTTCTTGAGGCTCTTTTTAAAAGAAACTGCCAATCATTCCAATTTGTGCAATGGATAGATAGACTGTGCAATGGATGCACATACTTTTGTGATTGTGGATAACTTGATACAATCCTAAAACTGGAGATCCAAGATCAAGTTTGGCTGTAGGTGACAAGTGAAAGTGACTTTGAAGTTCTTATTCAGGTCAACCAACTACCCTCTCAGCCAGGTTAACTCATAATCATAAAGCTTTTTACAATAACCCATTTCCGCTTAGAAAGGTCCAAGAGTGGACAAACTGGAGTCTTGCATGTCAGGATCAAAATGAGTTGGCAGGCTGTCAATACAATCTATCTGATCCTTACTGGACCAATGTAGATATAAATAAAGGGGCTGAAAAAGCAGGAGAACTGAACAAAAAGCTATGGTAAGAAACGATACTATCAAGCTGCATGTCCAGCAAAGTGCTGCAGGGATCAATGTTGGGCCCTGCTCTGTTTAATGTTTTCATAAGTGATCTGCAAGTGGGGAGTAAATAAAATAATTCAATTTGAAGATAATTTAGATTGACATCTGAAATGAGTGTGCATGAATCCATAGTTTGGGTTCTTTATTACATGTTAGGCAATGTATGTGCTACCTTATGGCTACATTGCAACCTCGTTCAAAATGCTAAGCATCCATGTACAAGGTGTGACAAAGAAGAATATTCACTACAGGGCTGTGTCATTAATTTTTTTCCCGGTGAGGAAAACTTGCTCTAACATCCCAATTTCTTTGACTGTTTTAGCAGGCTGGATATTTTCCCCAGATGCTTTTTTCCTTATTTGATTACAGACAGCGAGGGTCAGAGTACATATAAAGAAGCAAAAGGCAGAATACAGCAGTTGACTGAAAGAGCAGTGTCAAGTGTGCATCTTAATAGGGTGCTAATTGAATGGACGTAAGTTGAAAGCAGAGGGTGTGTATTGGGCTGCGTATTAATTAAGGAACAGTGCAAATGCTCAATTTTGAAATAAAGACCAATTTAACTTTGCTTTCCTGTGCTGTGGTGTTTGGTAACACCTCTTCATATGTGCTAAAATTCAGCTAAATTTCTTTGTTGGCTGTTTCACAGACGAATGGAGGTGTAAGATTATTGTTTTATTTATAGACTGAAATAGACTGAAGTGTTTGTATGGTTTAGGATTATTTATAAATAGTGCAAACCTCAAGGGAACTATCCCAATCTAGCCTTTATGTTCCCTAATTAAAATTTTCAGGTAAGATATTCAATAGATTTACACTGCTTTCCTTCAGGTTCTACCCTACAGTCAGAGGATAGACGGAGCTGTGAAGGGAAGGGAGAGATTTCACCCAAATGGGAAGAGAATCCGCATGAGAAACCATAAACAGCTCTTTGTTGTCAAACGGCTCACACAACACTTCTACTATGCAAAATGTGAAACATTTGAGCGATTCAGCCAGCCAGTTACAGGAATTGAAATTATAAATTGCCAACACCTTGTTAGCCCTGATTTTATTTATTTAGTGTGGGCATAGTCATCTGGCCAAGCGATGGCATCTTCAGTGGTGTGATGCAGTTCTTCTAGGCCACCGCTGGACCTAGTCAGCAGATACTCCTCGACAAAGTGCATCATCGTCTGTATTGTGCCGTGGCTACACAAAGCTTTGTCACGAAGGCCCCAGCGACACTGGTTGGCTGCACAGAGACCTTGTTCAGTCTGGAACCTGTTTAACAGGGACCACTGGTGACGGGTCTGGTTAAAACCAGGCGGGCAGATTGTGGGATCGGCGACAAGGGACTGGTTGGGGATTATAACAGATCCATTCCTCTCGCCAGAGTGTTTCCACCCTAACATCCTGGCATGGCGGATGGGCGACGTGACAGCAAATGTGTAGCTGGTGGTTTAAAAAGGTCATTGTGCAGCAGCAGACTGGAGTTGGTGCAGACTTTCTCCAGTGACTTGCCAGTGGTAACCTCTCGTCTGATATGAGGAGAAGCGATATTGCTCAGAACTGGGAGCCATGGGACTGGAGTCGGGACGCAGGGTGCCGGAGATGATACGCTTGGCCTCATGTAACTGCAAAACCACCAGTTAGCCCTGATCACCACCTTCACCTCTCCCATGCATAGGGATTAGGGTTACACACAATAATAAGAGACAGCAGCAGAGGGTTTGCAAACCCTCAGTGGTCAAGTTTAGGTCTTCATAAGGCCAAACATGTCCATGTCTGGACTGAGAGATAAGGCTGGTACCCGTTCCTCAAGTCCCACCTTTGTCACAGTGCCTGCAAGAAATCTATTTTGTGTATCCCATTCTCTACTCTTCACATCAATTATCTTCTTATATTGTAGTCTCCTTGGGACAGTGACCATCTCTTCTTTGTACAGCACATCTATCTACCACCCAGACAAGTGGGTAATCATCCAACTACTGCTCTTCTTCACTGCAGAATTAACTTGAGTTATAACTCCAGTCCCAACCACACACAAACCCTTAACTCCATTATGGTGGTGCTTTTAATTGAAGCTTGCTGGTCGGTCAATAGGTACAGGCTGCAGTTTGAGTTAGCACAGCTTGTCAGCTGCGAACACAATCACCCTGTGCAGTTTGAGGATTATTTTGCAGCATGGCTGCTCTCACTGGAGTTCACTTGGGCGTGGATAACTCGAATTAACTTTGCAGTGAAGCGAAGCCCTTAGTGAGGGCTAAGCTGAGGAGCAGCTTGACAAAGTGTCAGCTAAACTTATTTATAATACATATACACAAGCGACATCTGATTTTTAAAGTGCAGGCAAATATTTTAAGTGTATCCCATTTCCTCCTCTTCCTGTCAATTATCTTCTTATATTGTAGTCTCCTTGGGCCAGTGACTGTCGCTTTCTTTGTACAGCGCATCCCACAACAGGGCTTCTGGATACAAGTATAATTTAATACTGAACAGCAGCAAAGACCATTGGTGGTTCAAATTTAGATACCATTTATCCCCTTTCCCTGAGTTTAGCAGACCAGGAGAAATGAGTCTGCTTCCCCATCTCCTCTTCATTTATTTTTTTAAATGAAGTGTTCAGTTAAATAATCTAGACCCTGCTTCCCAGAAAACATCACCCTGCTTTCTCTACAAGTGACTTATAGAAACATATTACACAATGTTGCCCAATTTCCCACTATACTAAGTTACAATAAATGTCAGCACCTGAGCTCAGACAATTTGTAGACCCCTTTGAATAGTGCTTCCCAACACTCTAGGGTTTAGCAAAGGTGACCCCCAGAAGGGGAAAAGGGGATTTAGGCCTTGATTTCTTTTAAAAGGGAGGCGGGGGTGGGGACAGAAGAGAAGAAATTCTTCCTGCATTGTAAATTCAGGTGTTACCTACCCTGGACTAATGAAAAACTCCTAGAATCACAGAATGAAGATGTCAAAAATCATATATAAATAAAACTTGATTAATTGAGAGGGGGAAGTCATTGCTATTCAGACTATTTGTAATTTTTTTTTTGTTACTGATTGCTAACACCTGTTACTAAAGCACTTAGAAAAGCTCTCTTTTTTAAGGGTTCAACACCTTACTTCTTCAATTAAAGACTGAGAAAGCTACGAGTGCTGATTCATCCAAGAAATCCTGACAAACACAAAGATCAGACTTGAGATTCCTGCTGCTATTTCCTTTGGTTAAAAACAAAGAGGAAGAAACACTTCTTTTCAAACAAGGACATGAATCATTCTTAATAAATAATAAAAGAGCAAAATAAATGCAGGCCATGAGTTATTTTTTCCCCTTGACATGGCATGTCTAGAACCTCGCAAGGCAATAGGAACAGGAGCAACAAAATTCTCACTTACCTCAGACAGACCCAAAAAGCTGTAGTCACTTCAGAGCTGTAGAAGGAGAAGCCTGTCTTTGGGACAGGGTGAACCTCAGCATTGTGGGAAAACCTGTAGGGAGAAAGGGCTTGTAGGAGATCCATTTATAAAAGGGGTGTCTCTGTTGAACATCTGGGAATTTCCTTTACCCATAGCACAACTAGAAGTCTAAAAAGCCATTTAAAAAAAAATTAAAATATATGCCCCAGGCGAAACAGACTTCAGGTAACTCACCTATCTGTGACTCAGTTTCCTGATCTATAAAATAGGGATAATGACACTGCTCTGCTGTTAAAATGCTTTGAGATCTACTGAAGAAGAGCTTTGTGGAGCTTGAAAACTCGCCTCTTTTACCAACAGAAGTTGGTACAATAAAAGATACCACTTCAGCCACCTTGTCTCTCATATAAAAGCAAGGTATTATTATTATACTGATGAAAGCAGTTCTGCTTCTAACAGACCTATGCCATAGGTAACTTCAAATATTATGGTATTGATTCTATACACCTCACTTACCCTAAAATTGTGATAGTACCACCAATTATCCTGCTATTCTTCAATACAAGAGATGTAGAGCTTCCAAGATAATTTCTTCTTAACCCGCCCTCCCCTCCAAAAAACAAACCCCAAATCTTACCCTCTTCCCCATACTTCACGGGCATCTGCAATGTTGGAATGAATAAAATACCATCCAGTGCTCTCAGGACTATCCTGAGGCAATCAGTCTGCTCTATCTGTAACACATGTGCCAGTGTGAATCAAAGATTAATATTACAAGATGCCCCTGCAGCATAAGCCGGTCATCACCATTGGCCCCAGTAACCCAGTCCCCTTTGTCATAGATTGCTGATACTGCAGAGACAGCTGCATAGAGATCATTTGCAGCCTCCCATGGGACACTCATGAGCAATGCTCCACAGGTTAGATATTGTCTAAGGCCTTTCTCCAAAACTTCTACCGGTTCAAACATTGAATTAGTGTTAAAGCTGGGGAGAGTGGCAATGATGAAGACAAGGCTTTGATGGCCAGACCCATTTTTACTACTGTTTCATTTTGACTTACTCTCCAACAGTTTTAACTGAAACTGGCAACCCAAGCCAGACATGCTAGTGCAGAGGTGGCCAACCTGAGCCTGAGAAGGAGCCAGAATTTACCAATGTACATTGCCAAAGAGCCACAGTAATATGTCAGCAGCCGCTCCATTGGTTCCCCCCGCCCCCTCGGCTCTCAGTGTCTCCCACCCACCAGCAGCCCCTCTGATCAGCACCTCCCACTCCCTCCCCGCACCTCCTGATCTGAACTGTTTCATGGCCTGCAGGAGGCTCTAGGGAGGAGGTTGAGGAATGCAGCGAAGGGAAGGGGTGGAATGGGGGCAGGGCCTGTGGCAGAGCCAGGGACTGAGCAGTGGAAAGTTGGCGCCTGTAGCTCCAGCCCTGAGTCCATGCCTGTACAAGGAGCCTCATGTGAACTTCTGAAGAGCCGCATGTGGCTCCGGAGCCATAGGTTGACCACCCCTGTGCTAGTGGTTCATCTGAACCAATGTCAGAACTGTCTGGTAAATTTCTACAGCCTAAGGATCGGATCTTGAGGGTGTTGAGTGCCTTCCACTCCCATTGCTGTCAGTGGGAATTGCAGGTGTTTAAGACCTCACCAAAGGTGCTCAGCAGCCCACAGGACCAAGGTTCACGAGAGGGATGGTTTCCTTTTTTCCAGCCTTGCTCTCTGATGAACTTGGTTTTGGCCAGCCTGCCCAAAGATCAGGAACTTAAGGATTTTCCAAATCCCTAATGCCATTGCACTGCAAACATTCTCACAGTTTTAAGTCGTTATCAGAGACTGCAAGTTTGTGCAGGAAACAAACCCACATTATTCATGCTTACTTGTCTCAGTTAATAAGCATGCCCTGGGAGACACAGAGAGAGGAAATAAGTATTGGCAATCTTGTCTCATTCCGCATGTAATCTAAATATCTGGTTTATTTATCAGTCAGGAAACAGTTAACAATGGTTGTGTTTGAAGTGCCACCATTACACAGTGCTGTCTGAGCATACAGACAGAAACCAAAAATAACGTAGATGTGTGACCTGCCCCGTCCACTCAATTGGATGTTAACTCAGAAGCCTACTAATGACAGTTATTTTAACAGAAACATCAATTATATTAGGGTGGCAAGCAGGACTTGAGTGATAATTGTATTTTATATCTTTTTAGAGCACATCTCAAAGCACTTTATGAAAGCATATAAGGATTATTATCCCCATGTTACAGCTGGGATAACTGGGATAGAGAGATTATGAGCTGCCCACGCCTTCTGAGCAAGCTAGTAGTGGGCTAAAGTCTTTATAAGGTCTTGTATACATTTGTTCTCAAGGTATTTCAAAGATGCAATATTTTAACTAAACATAAAACTGTTTGCTGAGGTGCACAGCCATGATTTCATCTCACGAGTACGTGCTTGAAATGCTAGGAAAATGTTGTCAAATGTTTTACTTTAGAGGAGTCCCTTTCTGTTTATGCTCTGCTCCCATAGAGACACAGCGCGCTTTGAATTTCACAGCTTCAGGGGAGTGAAGAGCCCTTGAGTGTATACATAAGTTGAGAATACGTTCCTAAGAATTCGTTCTCAGTGAGCAGTTTCCTTTAGTTGTATTCTTAATTCCATGCTTTATTTATTTTCTTCTTTGCAATCTGGTCTCTCCTTTTCCAATTATTCAGTGAAGTTAAAAGGAGACACATTTAATAATGGATAAAAGGAAATATTTTTAAGAGCAAGGTGAGGACTTATTATTGCAGGAACTTATTGGGACAAGAACAGCAACATAAGTTTTGAAGAAAGTACTAGTGATTCTAATGGATAATATCTGCTGTTATGCCAGCAGCGGTTCTCAACCTATTTACCATTGTGGGCCTCATATACATCTCTCTATGTGTTATGTGGGCCCCATCCACACAATATATATACTATCTGCGTGACCCTGAGGCTGCCACATGGGCTGCAGCTGTGTGCTGATTGGGCCGCAAGCAGCCCAAGAACCACTGCTATATAGAATATAAACATGCTAAATGCTCTCTCTCCCTCTTCATCTTCCAGGACATCACCTGGGGTCAAGTAAAATGTCCTCCACAGCAGTGGTTTTCAAACTTTTTTTCTGGAGACCCAGTTGAAGAAAATTGGTGATGCCCATGACCCAACTAAACTGGGGATGACGGGTTTGCAGTGTGGGAGGGGTTCAGGGCTGGGGCAGAGGGCTGGGGTGTGGGGGTGAGGGCTGTATGGTGGGGCCAGCAATGAGGGGTTCAGGGTGTGGGAGCGAGCTCTGGGCTGGGGCAGGGGGTTGGGGTGCAGGAGGGGGTCAGGGCTCTGGGCTGGGGGTGCAGGTTCTGGGGTGAGGCCAGAGATGAAGGGTTTGGGGTGTAGGAAGAGGCTCTGGGCTGGGGCAGGAGGTAAGGGCGCAGGCTTACCTCAGGCGGTTCCTGGTCAGCGGCACAGCGGGGGTGCTAAGGCAGGCTTCCTGCTTGTCCTGGCACCATGGACCACGCTGCACCCCGGAAGTGGCCAGCAGCAGATCCGGCTCCTAGGTCCATGGCCCCTCCGCCTAAGAGCCAGATCTGCTGCTGGCCGCTTCCGGGGTGCAGCGCGGTGTCAGAACAGGTAGGAACTAGCCGGCTTTAGCTGGGCAGCACCACCGACAGTACTTTTAACGGCCCTGGTCGGCAGTGCTGACCAGAGGCACCGTGACCCAGTGCCTTCCATTCCATGACCCAGTTCTGGGTCGGGACCCACAGTTTGAAAACCACTGCTCTACACTACAGGATTGCAAGTCCAAGCCAATTAATAAGCATATCGGACATGCTCCAAAGGGTGACCCTTGAATCCTCCTTGACTAGGAGAGATGATAGCTAAAAGGAAAGGTGTGCTTGCCTGTAAAAGAGGATAATAAGAGGGAGGGTGCCAAAGATACAAAGGCTCTAGCTCCTCAAAAAAGAATCTGACAGTTGCCCAGTTGTACGCATAGCAATCATTGTCTCTGATACCATGAAACACAACTCCTACAATCAATCAGCTAAAGTGTTTCTCCCTGGAGGGAATGAAGGCATCATTTGTACACTGCATTTCTCTTCTTTCCAGTGGCTCAAGGTCTCTAGGAGATCCTGCTAACAAAAAAATGCAGCCACACGATTATCACAGGAAGGCTGATGTTTTTGAAAGCTCTGTGGAGAACTTCATCTTTTCTTTATAATTAGGATGTCTGGAACATCATTCCACTTTTCAACAGGAAAACAGGATGCAGGAAATTACCAGCAAAGTTGGTTGAATTACTCTGGTTAAGCATTATTGAAATCAAGGAAGAAGCGGCAAGAAGCTACTCAGAGAAAAGAAGCTTCATTAACAAGACTCGGTAGGGATTTTTGAAAGAGCTTCTTGACTTTTTGCTTTTCTGAACTCCTCAAAGACAAGCTTGAGGTGGATGCATGTGCATTGGGGGAGGGGAAATGGGGAAAAGGAATGTGGGAAATGCAGTATGGACATACAAAATGGAGACAGCAAGAGGAACTGTTGAAAAGAAAATAGGATTATTATTGTGATTAAGAGAGCAATAATCAGGAGTGTATAATGACCAGCACTGGGAAAATCAATCACCCTGGGTAATTGTATGTATATTACTAATTGAAACCATAGTTTCACCACAGTTCGGAATATTCTTGCTAAAAGATTGACATTTGTTGGCAGGGAAACGATAGTTCATTTACTTGGTAGCTGCAAAACCTATTATAGGGTGGCCCAACAATAAGAGCAGAGGACTGAGGTGTCAGGACTTTGAGGTTCTTTTCTCACTTTGTGATCTTGGACAAGTTACTTAACTTCTGCATACTTCTACTTCACCAGCCTTAAAACTTATCTTTTCAGTCAGTCTACAGTCCCCTCCTGTAAGCGCTGATTATGTCAATTTTTCTGTGTGCATGCTCAACTTGGTCTTTTCAGCACCAGTATGAGTTACCTTCTGCACAGAGATATGATGAAAGCACTGTTTCTCATTCCCAAGATGGTTACTGCCAGGGAATATTACTAAAGGACCAGATTTATAAAGGTATTTGGGCACCTAAAGATGCAAATAGGTTCTTCTTGAAAATCCCACTAGGCACCTAGCTGCATCTTTAGACACCTAATTACCTTTGTAAATCTGATCCAAAGTCCCTAAACCAACAATAGACACTAGTAGTTGGAAATATTATGACCCCTTGAATCTGAATGAGGCTACCTTATGACACAGTAGGAAAAAGTTATGAGGTTTCTGACCAAAACCATAGAAATCAACCCATGTCTCTTTCTAGACCAGGGGTAGGCAACCTCTGGCACACATGCCAAAGGCGGCACGCGAGCTGATTTTCAGTGGGACTCACACTGCCCGGGTCCTGGCCACCGGTCCAGGGGGCTCTGCATTTTAATTTAATTTTAAATGAAGCTTCTTAGACATTTTTAAAACCCTATTTACTTTACATACAACAATAGTTTAGTTATATATTATAGACATAGAAAGAGACCTTCTAAAAACGTTAAAATGTATTACTGGCATGCGAAACCTTAAATCAGAGTGAATAAATGAAGACTCAGCACCCCACTTCTGAAAGGTTGCTGACTCATTCTAGACCCATGAATGCTCAGTCTGAGTGATTGCCTTCCATCACATTTGTTACAGTCCTCAGTCTTTCCATTCCAAGTACATACTAGTGAGGCTGGTAAAGTGTGCTATCTAGAGGTTAGAACATAAGATGGGGCTTGACACCCAGGTTCTCTTCCGTATTCTGCCACAGTCAGGCTCTGGGATTTTGAGTAAGTCACGTAAGTTCTCCATGCTTGTTTCCCCATATGTAAAATGGGAAAAGAAACTGGTAGAACTGACTAGTTTTTAAATCTGCTTTAAGAAAAGGGCTGTATGTGCAAAGTTTTACTCAATTTACATTTAATACATATGCAGTTTTCCTAAACTTAAACATCATAATTCCCTTTTGTACTTTTATTAATGGCAGGACAATCAAATATATGTTCAGTCTAATATCTGTAAATCTCAGTGGACTGCATTCTTCACTTGTAGGGAGATGGATGATTTTATATATTATAGATATATTACAGAGTTTGTTGTTCCATCACTTAACTTCTGGGGATCCTACAGTATGTATAATCCTACGCAGAGGAATGGAAAGCTGACAAGGCTTCTAAAGGTCTCTTGCATGTTCAATGAGTCTGTTTGTCTGTGTCTAATGAGAGAGACAGGAGGTAGAAAGACTGTTTTATAGATCATGTTTTTCATTCTATTTCATGGTGTAGAGCAGCCTCCATAGCTGCACTGACTTCTATTGTCTGGTTTTCTCAGTTCACTTTCTCACACCTGCTACAGAAACCCTTTCCTGTTTCCAGTGGAATTCTAGCCATCCTCACTAATCTTCTCTTGCCTTTGATGTCCTTGTGAATCTCAGCTTTGTCTCTTTTCACTCCATGGCCCTCCTCCTCACAAGCCTCCCAGGGCTTGTTTATACCTCCCTCCTCCTCCTCCCTTTACTTTTTACTGCTTGTAACACTTGAGAGTTATTCCTTACTCATGGGGAGAATTCTTTCCCGTAATGTCACCTTTATTCCCTCTTACAAAAACATGATTGGGCTGGCTTCTTTTGTGTCAAATTTTGAACTTACAGTTTGAGTGCTACACGATACAATACTATTGTTTTTAACAGTGTAGTCAAATGTTTAAATATTAAAAATAAATCACCATCAATTTTTAACCCATGAATTGGAGGCCTAAATTAGTTGAGAGGTGCACTTCTATTTCCTGTTGTATGTCATATGATACATCTGAAAGGGAGCATGGTCCACTGAACAAGAGAGGACAGAACTGTCAGTGACTGCGATGGGGGTAAATCATGTTGGATTTCTGCACCTCCCTTTCCTCATCTGTATAAAGGGGGATGATATTGACCTTTCTACTACACTTTGAGCGATAACTGAAATATATAAATTGTTCATTTCTCCATTGTATCCTCTCCCCCTGGATGTGTCATATAGTGATACTAATAGATTGTTTGCAGGTTCTAAAAATTGCACCATCACTTTAATCATCTTATTTTTCCAAATGGCTACTGAGTGGACAAGACTCCTTTTATAATTTTTAGCAGACTGCCATTGAATGTACTTGCTTTAGGGGAAGCAGATATACATCAGCTTCCCTAAGTAATGGGTAACAAATCATTATCTTTCTAGCAGCATGTGTGCACAATTGAAAACATAATAAATGGGAGAACAGCACTTTCCTGTGGCCCTGTAACACTCCCAAGAACACTTGTTCTAGTGCTATACTTGGATTTTAAGTTTTTTGAACTAAGGATCACCTGCTTTTTTAATAGGGTTTAGTGAAATGGTCTGGAACTATGACAGTACAATACTACAGAACTGTATTTCTGCAACTTTGGGGGAAAAAAGCCTCTTCTTTGCTTTGTGCATCTGTTCCATTAATTAAAAACTCACATTTACAGTTGTTTCATTCATAATTCACTCAATCTGACTGGTATAACACAGGTCACAGAATTTCATGGTTATTCCTGGATTGAGCCTTGTAATTTGTGTCGGAAAAAACTGTTATCTTTCAGAAAGGTATCCAGTCTTGATTTGAAGACTTCAAGGAATGGAGAATCTTCCAGCTCCTTTGCTAGTTTGTTCCACTGGTTAAGAAGCATCACAAATTTATCACAATCATTGATAAAAAAACAAGGCTTTGCCTGGCACTATTTCTCCTTCACTAATCTCAGGCCAACCTCTCTTCAGTGGGTGGGGAATGGTTTGTAGTAGATGTGGAAGGTTAACCATGTGCTAAAAGTGTGGTCACGCCCTTAGAGCACCAGCCTCAGTGAGATGTGTGTTCTATTCTCTGCTCTTCCACAGACACTCACACAAATCAGCCTCTTCCCCCCGCTGCACAGTAAAAATAATACTAAACTAAGTACCTCATAGGGTTCTTGGGATAAATAGTAGCAGAGTTTCCAATTCATTGAGCAGAAGACAGTAGGAAGCTGACCGGACGATGATACATTCTTTACAGCATAGACCAGTGGATCTCAAACCTTTTTTACTAATGACCCCTTTCACATTGCAAGCCTCTGAGTGCAACCCCCCCAATAAATTAAACACATTTAATATATGTAACACCATTATAAATGCTGAAAGGAAGCGGGGTTTGGGGTGGAGGTTGACAGCTCCTGACCCCCTATGTAATAACCTCATGGTCCCGAGGGGTCCTGACCCTGTTTGAGAACCCCTGGCATAGACCATGTTAGTAGTGTCTAGTGAATCACCAACCTCATTCACAATTAACAGGACCTGCTCCCCTTCTTAGAGCTTCCCCTCCCATTTGTGATGTCATGATCTCCCTTCCAATCATGAATTATCTCTCTACAGAGAAAAGTTGCATCACTTTAGCTGCGGTGGTACAGCTAAAGCAGTACACCCACTCCCTCACTAGTAAGACGGTGTGGTTCCCCCTCAGACCTCTTCCCCACAGCCTCCCTGTTCAATTACTTATGTCAGGCCAGCTTATGTGTGAATAGTTATACCAGTGTAAATGAGTTCAGATTGGAGTACTATATTCTTATATGGGAAGAAGAGTAAGTTGCACCAACATGAGCATATTTGCGCTCATAAAGTGTTTGCACTACAGCCGTACAAGTGTAGAGGTAGGGGGGGAAAAAGTCACCCCATCCTTAACCATCATTGTATAAAAGTAAAAAAAAAGTTTAGCTGAGGCCTTAGAATTTTTCAAAGCTCTAATGCAAGTATGCATTTGTTCTTTTTGAAAGAGTTAGTGGCATTGTTTTCTTTGCCTGTTCATTTCATTCCCTAATCCAGTAGTTCTCCAATTGTGGGTTATGATACCATTTTAAAGGGGTCACCGGGGCTGGCTTAGACTTTCTGGTGCCCAGAACTCAAAGCCAAGCTGATGCCCAAGCTCAATGACCCGGGCCAAAGCCCACCACCTGGGGCTGAAGCTCTTGGGTTCCAGCTTCAGTCCCCCATCTGGGGAAATGTAGTTATTTTTGTTGGTAGAAGTGGGTTTGAGAACCCCAGCCCTATTCTGTGCTCAGCTAGTAATAAGGAGAGCCAGCACCGTGTGACCAGGCAACAGTCTGCAAACCACCAGCAAGTATTCTACAGAAGAGTTCTGGGAACCTCTGGTGTAAAAGCTGTTATTGGGTATTTAGAAAAAATAGCCATACTGCATTACCTCACTGAACAAATACCTATATAAATCCAGTTGGTTCCTTAGTGAACAAGTAGTCTCTAAAGGTCAGATAGATTGTATTTTCTTAGTGAATTATAAATGCGGAGTTTCTGATAACATTTTATTTAATAGCAGAGGAATTGCTGTAGCTATTAGAGGTAAACTACAAGACAGATGTAAAAGTATTTAATGGATACAGCACCTGCTCTATGGACATACAAGCCAAATAAACCTTTATGTATTATATAGGTATGTTATGTTTATTACAACATGTAGCTGTTTTCCCAATATATCTTCTGCCTAGAGAAGGTTGTAAAACATACTTCTGGTCAGTTTTTTCTTCTTTTTAGATTTAGAAAGTTTTTAATAAAGGAAGTCTTCCCCCACCAGACAGCCACTTTTTTTTTTTTTTTTTTTTTTTAACACATTAGTCATTTCTTGTCTACCCTGGAAAACTCAAACAACAACTTAAGAACAAGTAAAGTGACATAACAGAATGAAAACTGAGAGGTTGTGGGGAGGATTTTAGGCTGACTGTTAAAATTGATGTTTTTGTTAACATCTGTTTAACTCCTGAACAAACATACACTGGGCTGACAGGCTGCATACTGTTAAGATTTCAGACACTCACCTTTCCATTACAGTATGACAGTTTACCATCAACCTGAGTTTTCCCACACATTCTTATTTTAGAGAATGTAATAAAACAAACAGAACACTAACAAGTTCAAGTTGTCTTTTTACATCACAACAGCAAACACAGACAACCCACACACCTTTTTTTAAAGTTATTTGCATGTCACCGATCTTGCCCACTAGATGGCTCTACTGTCAAAAGAGGATTTTGTTTTTTCTATCCTTCCTGAACTGTAACTGCTCATTTTGTTTTTTTTTCTCTTTAAAGAAAAAAGCCCTCAGAAAGAAAATAATCTTTTGTTGGCATTTATGAAGGGATTTTCTTCAGAATAATACATATTTGTCCATTAATGTGTCTAGCAGCCTGTAGGGTTAATCATGAGCCTGTACACAGCTATTAGCAGGAAGCATGCATGATTCTGAAGGACTACACAAGGCCACACTGAGTCAGAAGCAGGGCTGAGATTATAATCAAAGTGTGTAGCCCATAATCCAAAACTCAGAGCCTTATAAAACACTCTTCCCCACATTCTCAACAACATACACCATTCTAGCAACATGCAAAAGGGAGTGAGGTCATAGTAAACAAACGTGCAATTTACAGGGATGTGTTGCGAGACACAAAACCTGAAGCCCTGTTTCTAAAATGTATTCCTCATTGTCCTCTTTTGCCAAGTTATTCTATTTACATTAACACTGAGGCATCTATGTGGAATTAATTTTAATTCATATAAAACTGTGACAGACACTTGTCAGACTTGTGATAAAGGCTCAAAATGCACTTACTGAGATTACATAGTCCAACTTGTCCTTTAAAAAGAATTGAGCAGACACTGCATCATTTTTCAAGAGAATGTACAGATATCCACAGCTATAATAGGGAAACATCGGAGATAAAAGGACACAGGTTAAAATCCACCCTGTGACAGCAGTGTGCGCTTATCTTTTTAATGGTGCCTGTTTTGTGATTTAATATTTGACCTAGGTGATCAATAATGGACAAAGTTCAATCATGTCATTTGATAGAAAGAAGATGCTTAGAGTTACAGAAAACTATGTTGCAAGACTGTAACTATTACAATTAAATAGAGACGAGCCAAAAATCTTGAAACTCAAAACAATTAGGTCTACCAGATCGTTACTGGACTGGATGTCAGGAAACTTTTGGAGATTTAGCTAAACCACTTGCCAATACAGAAGTGGGTTAAAGGACATGGTAAGAGTATTAAAATGGAGGGGTAATTATTCATGCAAACTGTGTGCATTTCAAATTTTTAATAACTATATGTTAGTGCCACTGCTGTGATTCTGTGCACTAAAGATGTTTCAAACATTTAACACTGCTTTGAGTAGTGGTTAGATAGCGCATTGAGTAATGACATACCGTAACTCAGACTTCTTGTCTAGTTTCAAACCAATTCTGCAGTGTTGGCGTAAGAAGCAAGTCACTAAATCTATTCTGTTCCTCATCTATGAATTAGGATACCTATTTAAGAGGGAATGTTGCAAAATTAGTTGGTTCACATGCACAGAACTTGGCCTTCAACTAATTCATTCATAACTGTACACAGTTACTGTCAACTTAAAATATGTTTAAAATTGAAGTTGATTTAGGTTGTACATTAACTGGAACGAACGTATGTTTGGTTGGAAGTGCATATTTTATAATATTTTCATAGTTGTTAGTTAAAAGGTAAAGCTACAATACCAAACACTGTTTTAATTACACTACGCAATTTAGATATAACTAGGGATGTTGTTCTGCACTGAATACAGTGGACATTACAAATATCAAATCATTCTATGACATAGCCACAGTTTGCAAGTGACAAGTCTAAACAAGCTATTATCAAGCAAGATGGAGTGATATAGTAAATTAGTTTGGTATTTTCCCAAAGGATTCAAAACCAATAATCATATTAGCAATAGTGAAAAACCATTTAGTTTCAGATTTATTAGAGAGTGGATAAATTTGATCAAGACAAAAACTTATGGAAGAGGGAAATAACTAAGTTGGGGCAAATAGGGGGGCATGAAATATTTACCACCACCACCTAACCCTGCACTGAGATGTAAATTAAATTGCAGGAAATCAGACAATTGAGGAATGCAAATTTGAGAGGGGGAGGGCGAAATCAACTGATGAAGTATTCATGATAAAACGCCTTATGAAAGTCAAAGACTTTAATGTTCCCAGTAGCAACCAACACTTGGATGTTCTACTACAAGAAATGGAGTCAACCAAAATCCTATCAGTGAGCAAAAATACTACAGAATACAAACAGCATGTAAAAGGATAGGGCTCCATTCTGAGTCATGTGGCTTTTCTAGTTAACACATCAGAAAGGAGAACTGGGGTACCAGTATTTTATTAATCATTTTAAAAAGAGGTCTAATCTTTGATTGTTATAATACAAGAGACTTGGGGATCATGGATTTCCTTGTTGCTTTAACTGTAGTCATTGGGGCTGTTCTATGTATCAGATACATCAGAGTAGCAGATCAGTTCATTTGGCAAGTCCACCCAAGTGTTTGTTTGGCACAACCAGAATTAGAAACTTTAAAGTGTGATCTCACCATGTTAGATAAAAAAATAGTTTGCATTGAACAGCATAATGCTTTTAGATAGGGCTCACTGTGAATTACTTGACAATTTTGGTGGATTCAATTATTTTTTCCTCCAGAAGGGCTTTCCAGAGGAAATTTGGACTTTCTTAGAAAAAACACTCGAAGTCTCAAGAATTTTTAATGGCAAATGCTGTCATGGTGCCTCATGCCTCCATTTTCCTTTATGGGTCAGGTTCCCCACCACACAGTCTACAACTCTGTTGATGCACCTCAGGTAGGGATTCTCATGATGCACCACTGTGGTCAGCATGAGGGGCAGCCCCGGTGCCTCACAAGGGTGGGGCAGGCAGATAGCTCAGTGGTTTGAGCATTGGCCTACTAAACCCAGGGTTGCGAGTTCAATCCTTGAGAGAGCCACTTATGGCTCTGGGGCAAAAATCAGTACTTGGGCCTGCTAATGAAGGTAGGGGGCTGGACTCAATGACCTTTCAAGCTCCCTTCCAGCTCTAGGAGATAGGTATATCTCCAGTTATGTCTGGCTAGAGAATGCCCAGCTCAGAGGATATTAGGCACCTAAACGGCAAATTCATGAGGCACTATAGCTAAAATGTTCAGTTTCAAACCAAAATGAGGAAGTTTGTCAAAGATTCATAAAGTTCTCAATACTACATTTTTCAAAGGAGCTAATTTTTTCCATCTAGTGTTGGGGGTGGGGGGAGAGAAGAGAGAGGGATGACACCACATTTTCCAGCCAGCCAGCCAGCCAGCCGTAGGGTCCACATTGCAGTAGTATCAACCCCATTTTTTTCAAAAAATGACAGATTTTTTTAATCTCCCCTCCTCCCACAGCACAACTCTGTACATAATGTACTGTCACAATGTATTCTATTACAAACAAGCAGCTGCAAAAACCAGGGATAAAACCCAGAAACTATGTATTGAGAGAAAATAAAATATCCATCAGTGATATCCATCACTGAGATTGTGATGCTGCTACTTTTGATATCTGAAAAGATTCACACGCAGGAAAGCAGAAAAATAGCATATTCTAAACTCTAGCATGCACTGCTGGGAGAGAAAAATGCTCAAACTCAGTGAATTTTTCCTTGCACGACCATCATATCATAAAAAGGGGAAGATGAGATTTATAACTGATGTTAAAGTGATGGCATGTTTCCCCAATGGAAGCACAGGAGTGGTTGTCCTTCCTATGAAAAACAAAACTATATGGGCAGCTTTAAGTTACATTTCCCTCCCCCATAAAAACAGATTGTTTAAATCTTCATATTAATTTAAAAACTTTATTCTTCTATTACCTTTGGAGCATATGTATACCCAAGGCACAGCAGGAAACTTCACCCTGAATTTTAGAAAGTCCAAGAGTCACATGGTTTAACACAAAGCATGTGATCTCAAGGAAAGCCAAAAGGTGAGCATACTCCAGCTGCCACAACTTGTGTAACCTTACCCTATTGATAGTTCAGGTGTCTACATGGCTCCTCCAGTCAAGGTAACAATGGTGCCAAAGAGACATGATACAAAGACAACGGCTTGCAAGGAGACAGATGGAGACATGAGAGGAGAGACTCACACAGACCACGTCTATATAACACTTTTCCTAGCTCCGTCAAACAGTTTAAACCCTTCTCTAATTGTAGGTCAGTAACCCACTGTAGTCCAGTAGTAGTGTATTTTGGCTAAAAATTGCAGAAGAGATTGGAAAACATCCTTTTTTGAAATATTGAAAGAAAAGAGCATTTTGCACAACAATTTTATTTCAGGATCTCAAAGTGCTTCACAAACATCAGTGCCTCAACACTGTAATGAGGTACATATTGTCTCCATGTTACAAAGAAAATGGAAATTAAAATGACTTGCCCATTACCACACAGGAAACTTATGGAAGACACAGGGATAGGTAACACCAGTTGCCATGTCCTGTACCCAATCCATTGAATCATCTCTCCTCAGCAGTCAGCAGGAAAGAAAGAAACATCTTCTGAATTATTCCATTTCTTTCTATTTAGGTTTACATATGAAAAAAATGGCTGCTGCTGTTCTGTTTAAACTACAAGAGGTAACATCCTCCAACGTTTTAGAAGTACGCTGTTGAGCGATTCTTTAAGGAAAGAACTGTCTGCTTCACGTGGACATTAAAAAGCCCATGGCAATATATGTATTTTTTAGAGTAGGTGTTTACATTAGGCTGACAGGCCAGTAAGTCCTCCTCCTCCTCCTGGCAGACAGGGTGCCAGTACACATCTGCCCTCCATTCCATGGTGGCTGTCTTTCACTAGGGCTAAGTGTACTTTGGTTGCAAACCACTTTGAGAGAACCCTGGAAGCAAATGATTTTCAAGTATTTAACATTAAACATCTATAGCTTAAGTGCACATGAAGCAGTTGTAAAACTTCCTGTATATCTATTTACAGGCATGTTGCTTACCTGTCAAATTTTCAGACTGCTGGGAGGTGCAAGTCAGGTCACTTTCAACTTGGCATTTTTTTTTCTCAAATAGTCCTTTAAAAATGTCAGCTTCCCTACCAGGATTACCCTCATGCCTTTCACTAGCATGAAGCTCTGCTAAAGCACAATGGGTTGTATTACACATCATGACAGCATTCTTGGGCTGCCATCATTCCATACTTCCACTAGAAACATCCCTGCTCCCCCACCTTCCTTTAGAAATATATGAAAACTACTTGTAATGTTGCTCTTTCTTGCACCCCACTATAGGATTACTATACAAAGTTTTAAATCCACAACTGTGATATGCTTTCTACTTGAATTATTTATAGCCCCCTCCCACATGGATGCTTTTACTCATTGTCACTGATAAGCTCTACAATAGTATCTGTTAGCGAGACTCCAGTCTCATTTATGCAATATAAATTGTGCCACATTTGTGAAGAGCACACATTACATTTTACAAAGTAATGTCATTCATGCCAGTAATTTCATAGTAGAACAGTGCCCACAAATCTATTTCATGGAATAAAAATCTAGATTCTCACCTTGAAATGCAATGTACTTATCCTCTTGATCACTCGAGTCTGGATGCTAGCCCTCCCTGCATCTGGAAACAACCTACAACCACCTCTGAAGGGAATCAAATCTTAACATATTTACACAATTAGTCTGTTTAAAACTAATAGTATGACAGCTCTCTTGTTAGTGTCTTATGAAAACTATCTGTGCAATGGCTATAAATCAGACTACACAGATCTATTCTGGCACCTTATTTAACCATAATCCTGTAAGCATTATGATCTTTACTCAGTAATTACATCTTACATATTGCACTCCTGCTTTTGCTTACTCAACACTCCACTTCACAATGGTTTTTATATAGTGATTTTATTGATAGTGTAGTTATATTTAAATTTAAGTGATAGCAAGTTTTAAAAGGAGAAAAATTTGGCTGTGAGCTAGTTCTGATGATATATGGCTATGTTTTATAGGCATTTTAAGAAGTTTAATGTCACATTCAGATACTCCAAAGTGTGTGTTCTACAATGACACATCTTGGCAATCAAAAGGACTTAGCCTAGAGCTAAACAATAGACCCAGGTGTTGTTATTACTCAACAGCCTATAATACAATCACAGTTTAATTACAAGTTTAATCCTTTTGGGATTTCTTCTTGACAACCTATAATATTTAATCTTTGCGCATATTAATTATATATGAAATCCAACAATGTTTGTAATTCCCCAATTATCTAAACTACTTAGCATTTTAACAGTCTGAAGCATATTTTAATCCCTCCTACCATATATAGTTATTTACTTTCATCAGGATTACAACCAAGCTCACTTTTTATAGCATGGTCCCCTAAAAGACGTTCCCTACATCTTTTGTCTTTAAAAAGATGTTGCTAAGAAGTTTTGTTAACTTGGCTAAAAACATGTGCTTTTTTCCTGTATACCCTCAATAACTAATCTATGTCCATTTTGCAAGAGACTGATGCTTTAGATGCAATAAACTATCAGATTACAATAGCAAGAACAAATACAACAGTTTAAGATTAAAAATCTTACCATACCATTCCAACCTTGTTTGTCTTGGTTTTGAAAGAAAAAAATTTCAGTGAGCTTGATCACTGTTAAGAGTGACTGATCAAAACATTTCCTATAAAATATACGTCACAGTATTCTCTTCAAATTAAGAAATCCTCTATATAATCCTAAAAGTCGAAAACAAGTGACCTGCTTAAAACCTCAACGATTAACATTAAGTGTTGGTGTAAAAAATGGATCTTTATGGAACGCAAAATAAAAACCCTTCTGTCTGAATACTGTTGAGTGTAACCTTTAATCTTATTGCAGTTCATTGTGGCAGGACGTTGATGACCACCTTAAGATTCTTACATTTGACAAATGAGAACAACCATGCAATTTTTTTTAAAATTTTATTTGTCAAAGAAAAAAAGGCAGCAAGCCAATTGAAAACCTACTTAATCTTTAACTCCAATTTATCTTTAAATTTAGAGAAATGACTGATTTTTTTTTAAACAAACCCCCCTTTTCCCCTTTAATGTTTACCATCTACTCGTGCTGAATCCTTCCAAGGAGATTGCTCCAGCGTACCTCTCCAGGTCCTCGCTTTGCTCCTTTTACCAAAAAAATGAAAAAAAAAAATCCATCGTGCATCTTAAGGGCTCCAATCGTCAAAAATAGGAAAAAAAATCTTTGGAATAGCCAATTGAGTTGAATAAAAAAATCCACACGAATGCGGTTTGGTTGGGGCAGGAATCCACTCCTATGTTCCTGGTAATCTGATCCCGCTCCATGAATCCTTGTAATTCAGCCTCCCTATCCTATCCACATTATGATTTGAATCCAATGATCCAGCTCCAAGGATTGGGATCCAGTGAGCCCTCTCCAATCCAAACCTTTATAACCAGCAAAACCAAAAAAGAGGAGGCAAAAAGTTAGATACTGTAATGAAAAAATAGGATTCTGGGGAATGATTAGTTATGTTTGCCATCAATTAATAAGGATGTACATTAATAACTATCAGTTCCCCAAAACAAACTTTTGAATGGTGATGCTCAGATAAATTTTAGGAATATTAATTATTTGGAGAAAACATTGTAATATTTACATATGTCAACTGATAAGGCCAACATATTCACTGCTTGTAAGATGTATTACAGGTTTTGTGGTTGCAAAAAATTTTTGTATGATATTGGAAAAGTTTATCACTAAAGCTATCCACCTACTATATGTCTAAACTAAAGCTAGTATTCCCATCTGAAAGGTAACAAAATTAACTAACTGAAGTTTTCAAACATATTAGTGAGTCAACTGTGAATTAGTCTGAAGGGGAAGGGTTGAGATTTAAGGAATTATTCCCAGCTAAATTTTCTATATTTTGTTCTCATTCTGATACTTAAAAAAATGTAATAGCAACGCTGTATCAGTCACACAGAGGACATGCAGATTTTAGCAGTATTGATATCATACTCTATCTGGTTTGAAGATACCCTGCATCTACAAATGTATCAGCACTACATAATATTAACATTTGTAACCGAATGCAGCATGACAAACCGAACCAGTATACCCCACCCTCTCTGATTTTTTTTTTAAATCTAGAATGGAAGAGATACAAAAGCATGTAATTTAGCCACAATTGCCAACATGGTTTTAAAGAAAAGAGCAATTGTAGTCTACAATAACTAAAACGTGTCTGTAAAAGTTACAAGATAAAGTGTATGTATAAACTTGTTTAACCATGGTATAAGGTCAATACTGCCAATTTCATCTGTGACAATAGCACTTGGAGTCATACCATTGCCTCCATTATTGATCTGATCCTCCTCAATCCTCCTTTTGACAATCCTAAAATGATTGACATGTGCTCCACAATCCTTTAATCCAAAGCATTCTTAATCCATCTCTTCAGATATGTCTACAGAAAGACACATGAAAAGGCAAGATAAAATATAAGATCCCCCAGAAGAAACAAGTTAACCACAAACATCCCAACATCCCCAGCTGGTATAAACCATAGCTGAACACGGAGACATTGACACAGCAATACCACAGTCTGCAGAGTGTGGGTAGTTAACTTTAACTAAATTTAAACAATCCTGGCAATAACATCAATTAAAATACAATTTACCAAAGACATGAGGGGAATGTTGATGTTAAGGAGCAAATACTCACTAGGGATATTACACAAGAATGCAATTCAACACTTCAGCCAATTTGAATAAAACAGTTTGAATTAAAAAATTAAAGACTGTACTGAGTAAAGGAAAACTGTGTACAACATGGGGTTCTACAAAAAGTGAGCATCCCTAATCATTTATGTACGAGAACGAGATCTGCTGTGACGGGGAGAGTAGCGTGGAGATCCTCTGCTTCTTCTTGGGGAATAACTGCGGCTTCTGCTGTTGCTTCGACTACGGCTTCTGCTACGACTACGGCTGCGTGACCGAGATCTTCCATAGCTTGGACTTCTTGGGCCATCAACTTTAACACGGATGTAGGCAGTTTCTCCCTATTAAATAGACAGAACTTTCGATTGAAAGGTCTAAGGTTTTTAGCTATCTTTTCAGGCATGCTGATACTGATTACATTGATATAAAAGCACAGACACAGATCTCAAATCTTTAAATGAGAATCTTATTATAAAAGACTCAGCTCTACCTGCATGTTAGTATAATAGAGACTGTGTGTCCTTACCTTTACATCCTATTGTTAAGCCCCGTGTATCCAATTCTGGCCCCCCAAAAAGCATGAAACCTACCTCATGAGATCTAAATTTAGTGTTATCCAGTTTTCGCACTGCGTAGGTCATATCTTCTTTCCGTACAAACTCCACGACACCAGTTCCATCTCGGAAAACATCAGCATAACATACATCACCTGCTTCACGCATGTGATCCTTTAAATCCTGCCAACTTCCACTTGGAGGCAGTCCTGAAAAAAAGCAGGTTACAGATCACTTCAAATGCAAATTTTCATTATTTACTTTCCATTTACAATGCATCACCCCCCACTGCCTGCTAAAGGAATTGCCTACTGGAGTTGAGAGAATGTCTTCCAGCAGAAACCCATATAACATGCAGACTACACAAAAACATTACTATTATGCTTCTTAAAAGGTAGAAGCTGCACAGCACAATGCTAAGAAAAAATACACAGTATGAAATACAGTATGGCTAACTGAAAAATGTAGCATCCTCTGCTATTAAGGAATGACTGAAAACATGCCACACTGGAACTGATAGGAATCAATCTCATTATCTTGAGCAAACTAACAGTATTAAACAACTTACCAGAAACTATCACTCGGTACTCAGACCGTCGGGACGGGGGGCCATACCTGCCCCTGGGGGCCCCACCACCTCCACCTCCGCCACCTCCTCTGCCGGTGCCTCTGCCACTTCGGGGAAACTCCACCCTCAGACGATATCCATCGTAATCGTACCCATCCCTTCCGTACACCGCATCCTCCGCATCCCTGCACGAGAAGAGAGAATGAGCAAAGGCCCAGCCACGCCAGACTGCAGAGGCACAGGCCGGACAACGCACCTCCCTCCCTTTGTTCCCTTGCAGCCATTTTCCCGCCCTAACACAGCCAGCAGGCACCGTCCAGCCCCGCCCCGCGCCCAACAGCTGACACCCAGCCCCAGGGAGCTCAGCTCACCCCCCTGGGCGGGCAGGCGCAGACAGCGGGGGCCCGGTGGGTAGTGACCGGAGGGCAGAGCACGCCCAAGTGAAGGCCGGGCGGTGCCCGCCCAGGCCGCTGGAGAAAGGTCTAGGCAGAGACGGGGAGGAAGCGCTGTCCCCGGGCCCTCCAGCAGGAGCACGGCGAGTCCCGGGGGTGGCACGGGCTGTAGCGGTGCCTCGACAGGGAAGCAGCCCCCGCTCCCGGGGGAGGGGATGTAGCGATATCTCGGCAACGAAGCGGTTCCCCGGCGGGAAGCCCCCTGGGACTCAGCAGGGCCCATTCGGGCCTGAGGCCGGCCCGCCGTGCGGCGTCGGAAGATGCATCCTGGAGGTGCGGCCCACGGGGAGTCCTGGGTCTCGGCGCCATGAACGGCCCCAGGGCACAGGGCGGGGCTCACCTGGGGTCCTCGAACTCCACGAAGGCGAAGGGCGGCCCGCCGCGGCGGTTCTTGAGGTCGATGTCGCGGATGGCCCCGTACTTGTAGAACACGTCCTCGATGTCCTTGGTGCGGATGTCGGGCGGCAGGTTCCCCACGTAGATGCGGCAGTCGTTGTTACCGGCTGGGCCGCGGATCACGCCCCCTCCGGACATGGCAGGGTCGGCAATGGCTGCGGCGGTGATGAGCCGAAGCTAGGAGAGTGAACGGGGAAGTAAGCGGTGGGAACGGGCCGGGCACGCGGGAGCAGCTACACACGCCGCCTCCCTACAACCGCTTCAAAATGGCGACTGCCGCTTCCCTCGCGCGGCCCCGCCGGCGCATGGATTCTAGCACACCCCCCACGCAGCGCTGACCCACCCTCCCGACCGCCACTACCCAGTGTTAGTTGGCGAACAGCTCGGTATCGTTCCACCTCCAGAGCGCATGCGCGGCTGAAGAAAAGGAGTCCAACCCGTAGCAGCCTCGGTTTTGAAGCCCTATTAATGCCGGCAGCGCATTTCTCAGTCTCAAGAAACCACCCCGTGTAATGAATCGTATAACCTAGGAAAAAACGTTCGCCACGCTCGAAAAAGTTCCCTTCAGCCGCGGCAGGCCTCGGGCCGTCACAGATCTGGTGAGGAGTCCACGCAAAGAAGATCCGGCTTGGGTGGGGGGGGGTATATCCCACCATACACCGCGTGGGGGGCGGTTGGCGCCAAGGAGAGGCGTTATATCCCACAATGCAGCGGGGCATGGTGGGGTAGGCCTTAGGCGTGTGCTGGGCTGGGGTGTGGATTCGCGGGCTCTCCTGGGGCGTGCAGGGAGTTCTAGACGGGCGGGTGGTTGCTGCGTTGTGGGTAGTGTCCAGCTCCAGGCGAAGGGGGTAGCAGAGCTGGAGCCCAGTCAGCAGCGGCGCTTGTTGGGGGTCACCTCTCTCATTGCCCGAGTAGCAGAGCTGCCCCAGAGGGGTCTCTGGGCAGGGCGAGGTGGGCCTGTCCACGGGGCCTTCTGCCTCTGGGACATATGAGGGGGAAGTTCAGCTGCCCCAGTGGCTCTTCAAGCTGCTTGCAAGTATGACTGTCCGTTGTTGTCTGTTTTATGGAAGTGCCTTGACATGCAAGCTCAGGGCGAGTCGTGGCACAGGTCGGCGTGTACTTCGGCCGTGTCTACACTAGTGAGTTTACAGTGGCACTCACTATAAACTCACATGGTGGGCGATACTCCTCTCTATCTGAGCTGGATGTGTGACACCCCCAGGCCTGCAGTGGCAGAAGAGAACTCTTTCTGGTGCTGCGGTAAGATTGCTTGTATAGCTGTTCTGTGCTGATGGGAGAGAGTGCTCCTGCTGATGTAATAAAACCATATCAATGAGCGGCAGTAGCTATGTTGACAGACAGGAGCTCACCCTCTGACATGCATGCTACCACTTGTGCTGGGGAAACTTACGTTGCTCAGTGGTGTATTTTTTACATGGTGTTAAGGGACAGCAAGCAGGGCAACTGCTCCGGTCCCCATGAAGTGAAGTTGCTCGGGCTTCTGCTTTAGCCTTGCATGGCTGGGCTCAGGCTTCAGCTTTCTGCCCTGCGCCCCCACCATTCTAATGCCAACCCTGCTCTCTGGTTAATTTTGGAGGGCCCCCTGAAACCTGCTCATGGCCCTCCAGGGGGCTGCAAACCCCTGGTCCAGAGCCTCTGATCTAGACCATATCTGACAAGTGTTTGTCTAACCTGCTCTTAAAAATCTCCAATGATGGAGATTCCACAATGTCACTAGGCAATTTATTCCAGTACTTAAGTATCCTGACAGGAAGTTTTTCTTAATGTCCAACCTAAACCGCCCTTGCTACAATTTAAGCCCATTGCTTCTAGTCCTATCCTCAGAGGTTAATGAGAACAATTTACCTCCTTCCTCCTTTTGTAACTTTTATACTCCTGGCAGTGCTTGTAATTTGTCCTGCCATTTCTAATTTACATATCTTCCATCCCAGTGTAAGCAGTTGATGTTCATTACACATTGGTTAGATCACAGTGGGGAAAGATGATGTATCTTTCTTACTTGTTTCTAAGTTGCTCTTCTCCACTTCGGTACCAATACATAAAGTCAGTCATGTGGTTTAACATTAAGATATCTTAATGCTGTCAAAGATTTAGCTTGTCAATTGATGAAAAACAAGTTATATATCTGTATTATGCTAGTGAATTCCTATGCTTGCACTAACCCAGGAACCAATCCCTGCAACAAACCCTGTTGCCATCTGTGTCCGTGTATCTATTCAAGGGACACCATTACAGGATCTAATCACATTAGCCACACCATCAGAGGCTCGTTCACCTGCACATCTACCAATGTGATATATGTGCCAGCCATGCCCTTCTGCCATGTGTGTTGGACAAACTGGGGAGTTTCTAGGCAAAAGAATAAATGGACGCAAATCAGACATCAAGAATTGTAACATTCAAAAGCCAGTAGAAGAGCATTTCAATCTCCCTGGACACTCAGCAGACTTAAAAGTGGCAATTCTTCAACAAAAAAAACTTCAAAAACAGACTTCAATGAGAAACTGCAGAGCTGGAATTAATTTGCAAACTTTACATCATCAAAGTAGGCCAGAATAAAGACTTGGAATGGGTGGGTCATTACGTTTTTCCCCCCCATCCCTTGGTATTCACCCCTTGTCAACTGTTGGAAATGGGCCACATCCACCCTAATTGAATTGGCCTTGTTAGCACTGACCCCACACTTAGTAAGTCAACTCCCATCTTTTCATGTGCTGTGTATTTATACCTGCCTACTGTATATTTCCACTCCATGCATGTCATGAAGTGGGTTATAGCCCACAAAAGCTTATGCACAAACAAATGTGTTAGTCTCTAAGGTGCCACAAGGACTCCTTGTATTTTTTATGCTTTCAGTGTTAGGCATGGTAAGTCAGGGCTTGATGTTCTGTTGTTAGAATCACTAGGTACTTTTCATTGTGCCCTATTTCTGCATGAAATCTTCAGAATGGGGCACCTAATTCAGTTCCAGCAATTTCTTTTAAAAATATGCATTTAAAGACGATCACCAATGCAGTGATCAGACCTATTTTTCTCCTTGTGTAGTTCTTCCATTCATTTATTCGGTGAGCCTAATATGCATCTTTGTAGATTTCACTCTGGTGCATAACAAGAGAACAACATAAGGAAGCAGGGAGATAGGAAGGGGAAGATGCAATCACTGCCATGCATGATTCGAGAATACAAGCGACATAAGAGAAAAAAAACAACGTAGACATAGGAAGGGAAAATATTGGAAAGGAAATAGATTGGAAAGCAAGAAAAGTAAGAAATACAGTGACTTTTAGGTTATTGAATTGTGTTTTGCATTTGCAGGTTGTTTCCTACATTCTAGTGTATTTTTTCTGGTACATGTCATGTCCATACATATTGGCAAGAGGGTAGAATGTTGTTGTTCTGGGGACTTCCGTTAAACTGCTGTTTACTACTGTAATTAGATCAATGGAACATGTAATTTTTAAAATCACATGCTATTTTAGCAGGCAATTGCCTCTCTGATGTTTAAGCCTAGACAGGAATACATGTGTTTTCTGAAGGTAGTGAATAAAATTTACAAAAAGGCCTGAATGACTCATAGAATCGTAGGACTGGAAGGGATCTCAAGAAGTCATCTAGTCCAGTCTCCTGCACTCATGTCAGGACTAAGTATTATCTAGACCATCCCTGACAGGTGTTTGCCTAACCTGCTCTTAAAAATCTCCAGTAATGGAGATTCCACAACCTTCCTAGGCAATTTATTCCAGTGCTTAACCACCCTAAGAGGAAGTTTTTCACAATGTCCAGCCTAACCCCCCACCCCCTTGCTGCAATTTAAGTTCATTGCTTCTTATTCTATCCTCAGAGGTTAAGAACAACAATTTTTCTCCCTCCTCCCTATAACAACCTTTTATGTACTTGAAAACTATTATCATGTTTCCTCTGAGTCTTGTTTTCTAGGCTAAACAAATTCAATTTTTTCAATTTTCCTTCATAGGCAATGTTGTCTAGATCTTTAATAATTTTTGTTTGCTTTTTTTGCCAGAGTGTTACACAGTTGACTCATATTTAGCTTGTGATCCACTATGACCCCCAGATCCCTTTCTGCAGTACTCCTCCCTAGGCAGTCATTTCCCATTTTGTATGTGTGCAACTGATTGGTCCTTCCTAAGTGGAGTACTTTGCATTTATCCTTATTGAATTTCATCCTGTTTACTTCAGACCATTTCTCCAGGTTGTCCAGATAATTTTGAATTATAACCCTATCCTCCAAAGCAGTTGCAACCCTTCCCAGGTTGGTATCGTCCACAAACTTTGTAAGTGTACTCTCTATGCCATTATCTAAATCATTGATGAAGATATTGAACAGAACCAGATCCAGAACTGATCCCTGTGGTACCTCACTCGTTATGTCCTTCAGCATGACTGTGAACCACTGATAACTATTCTTGGAGAATGGTATTCCCACCAGTTATGCATCCACCTTATAGTAGTTCCATCTAGGTTGCATTTCCCTTGTTTGTTTGTTTTATGCCTACGTCCCATTTTCAAAAGTAAGGTAGGCTCTTAGGCTCTAATCCGCAGAAGTATTTAGCTCCTTACTTGATTTCTGGGTCTTAGCACCTAAAGTCAGTGGGACATAGTCTCTGAAGTATCAAAGTCACTTTTGAAAATGGGACTTTGGCTTGGTCTACACACTGTTTGTACTGGTATAACTATTTCAGTTAGGGATGCAATTTTTTACTGAAGTGGTTATAGAAGTACAACTCCTTGTGCGGATGCAAATATATCAGTATAAAGGTGCCTTATATGGGTATTGCTTATTCCTCTTCCCTTACCATCTATAATTATACCAGTATAACCGCCCCAACGCTGGGGAGATGGAGAGCTGTACCACTTTAACTATCAAGGTAAAGTTAAAGTGGTACAACTTTTGTGTATAAAGAAGCCCTTAGGCATCCAAGTTGCTTAGATGCTTTTGAAAATGTTGCCTAGCATCTTTAGCAGTGTCCTTTATCTGCTATGCCTCATTATTTTTTCATGTGTTAATTAAAAATATGTGTTTTTGTAAGAAAACAGCAATCATGATGATTTACCATTAGGAAACTATTTTCAGTGTATTGTCATACCATGCCAATTTGACTATTCTAAATTTCTTTTATTTTTCCCTTGTAGGTTAAAATACAGTACTGTTTTTCTCTAAAGACTTTAAAATTGATCTTTTTTGCTATTTTTTTTAAAGTTTGCTATTAATTAATTAAAGGAGTTATATGAAAACGCTTCCTACAGTTTGTCTAAGTATATGATTATTTCCATTTCTTATGTTTATGATTTAATAATTCTAGTGACATCAAAATATAAACTAGCGAGGGAGCAAGAATAGTGTCTCACTTCAGTTCTGGGAATTAGTAAAGTCTTGGGTTCAAATCAAGGGCTTGTCTACTTTAGAAAGTTGCACTAATTTAGCTTGAATTGACGTAAACCAATATATTTAAACTGGTGCAAAGGGCGGTGTGGAAACTCTCATTTTGGTACAATAGTGTTTCATGAAAAGTATCAGAGGGGTAATTGTGTTAGTCTGTAAAAGCGGCAAAGAGTTCTGTGGCACCTTAGAGACCAACAAGCGTATTGGAGCATGAGCTTTCACGGGTGAATACTCACTTTGTCAGATGCAAGGTAGTGTGCATCATCTGAACTGTGTGGTTGTTGAGTAAGTGCATTTTTAAAATGCAGGGATAATGTTCACAGCTGATTAATTATGTCAGATTACTTGAAATATTTTCTATATTTTAAGTTTAAAACAAAATACTCACTTTGCTAGCACAGATACGTCCCACATCATTTGCCTGGAAATTAGACTTTATTATCAAAAGCTTGTTGAATTGCTGTAAGAAGCTCTATAAGGCATCATTAAAAACGGTGAGTCTGCTTGGTTTGGTAAGACATTCTCACTTAATTTTGTCCTCTTTCTTTTATGTGATGTTAATCCTTAGAACTATGTTAGAAGACTGACTTAATTACCTTTATGAAGTGTCTCTTTATTGAAATATTTGAATGTGTGAATGTTTTCTTTCTTTTTACACTTCTAAATCTTGGTAAGTGTTATCAACAGATACAGTACTTTAAATACAAATAGAAATGCTACAGAATATTTGTTTACCAAGTGAGAATCACTTTTTTGGATTTCTGGTAAAACACACAGAGAGAGTCATTAAAAATATTAACTTTGTAGAAAATAAATTACCGGAAACAGAATGACAAGCACAATGTTATCTACAGCATTCCCCTAATGTAGCAATAAGAATCACAGTTGCAGAAGGAGAGGTTTTGCTTTCGAGAATGAGGGTGATATAATGCAAAGCCTTCATATTTAAAATATTGAACAGCAAAACCAATATTAACCACACAAACCAATGTTGGAAATGTCTGAGGGTACCTCACCTGAGCAACACCGAAAGGTATTGGAGTAAAATTTGTCCTAAATGCTCCATCGGCTGCTCCTGGCCCTCCCAAGTACAGCAGGAAAAATAGGTAAGTCTTTAGCAGTTCCCTAGGCCCTCCTTTCCCCCCCTTCAAACGTCTTCCCTGTTTTGCATGTTGCACTCCTGACCTTTTCAAGTACTTTCTGAATTCTCTTAGCTCAGGGGTGGGCAGTAATTTTCGCAGAGAGGACACTCCACAAATTTTGGTAAGTCATCACTGGCCGCACATTTCTATTAAATTAAAATTTTAAATTCTACCCCTCCACTGCTGTGCCACGTAATAAAATAATTTGTGCAAAAACTGAGGATGCAGGAGGAGGTGCGGGGTCTGGGAGGGAGTTTGGGTGCAGGAGGGAGCTCTGGGTTGGTGCAGAGTCTTGGGGTGCAGGAGAGGGTGAGAGGTGTGGGCTCTGGGAGGGAGTTTGGTTCAGAAGGGGGCTCCAGGCTGGGGCCGGAGATTGGGGTGCAGGGGAGGGTGTGGGGTCTGGGAGGTTTGGATCAATATTGCTTGCATTTGTGCCTTGAATCATACTGCTAGTTAGGCCATCATGTTATTCCCTCATGCCTAAATCCACTAGGGGTATTACGGAACAAACATTCCAATTTTTGGCTATGTCAGATTGTGGCCGTAACGCTATCAAATATAGCAGTGCTTGATGGTTCTCCAAACTTAAGAAGGAAATTCAGACCCCTTAAAATGTAGTATAAAAAGCCACAAATGAGAGGCAGGCTCATAATTAGAAAACAAGACTCAAAAGATTTTGAAAATAATTTTTTTGAGATGTGGGACTGGAGGATTCATTCAGGGGAGTATACACTATGTGCAAAATGGGTGGCAATGCTAATTGAAACCTTCTAGCTTGTTGTTATGTCTCAGCACTGTTCCTTGCAGAATTTCTAAACACAGCTGGCTCAATGTATAAATGAGACTGCTTCTCTGAACAGATTCTCTTCAGAAGCTTATTTAATTCTGGATGGCTTCTGATTTCATTACTAGTAAGCATGTGACATCATTCAGTTTTTAAGTCAGCATCTAGACTTGTCAAATTAAAGGGAGAACTGCAAGAAGGATTATACTAGGGGTTCTCAAACTGGGGGTCGGGACCCCTCAGAGTGTCGCAAAGTTATTATGTGGGGGGGGGGGTCATGAGCTGTCAGCCTTCACCCCAAACCCCGCTTGGCCTCCAGCATTTATAATGGTGTTAAATATATTAAAAAGTGTTTTAAATTTATAAAGGGGGTTGCATTCAGAGGCTTGCTATATGAAAGAGGTCACCAGTACAAAAGTTGGAGAACCAGTGGATTATACGCTCTGCAAAAGTACAAATGTTAAATTTCTGAAAACAATATTACTATAGTATTTTTTCTGTAACTAGTTGTACCATTACAGTAAAATAATATTTTAAAATGTATCTTTATATTACTAATAAATGAGTAAAACACTTTTTAAAAACAAGAGTCAAACTTACTTTTCACAATTCATACTGTTTACATTTTGCACTTCATTGGGCATGATGGTGAAAGTAGACTGGTCGTTTTCACTGTCTTTTTCTAGCTTCCAGGCACTAGCACTGTAGTTTTCAACCTGTAGTCTGTGAACACCTGGGGTTCTGTAGACTGAGCTTTCCAAAGGGGTCCACATCGCCATTCAAAATTTTTTGGGGGTCCACAAATGAAAAAAGATTGAAAATCACTTCACTAGCAGAATGTTGTGTTCTGGGGGGAGATTTGGGGTGGGGTGGAGTGAGAAGAGGGTTGAACTTAAGGTGACCAGATGTACTGATTTTATGGGGACAGTCCTGATTTTTGGGTCTTTTTCTTAAATAGGCTCCTATTACCCTCCACCCCCTGTTCCTATTTTTCACACTTGCTGTCTGGTCACCCTAGCTGAACTTAGGAAGGAAAAGTTTTACATTTTACAAATATTTGTTTTCATTGAACTTTATTTCCATGAAAATATTTATATTCATGAAAGGTTCTGCAATCTCTTTCTCCCCACATCCTGATTTTATTAAATATTGTAACAGCCTGTTTCATTTGTTTTCACTTTGAGTCACAGTCAATGCGGCTTCCAGCAGCATTCACATAGGTGCAGGTATCTGAAACTTAGGGAAGGGGGAATACCATAGATAGCAACTTTGCCGATACCTACTTCCCAAATCCCTGCAGAGCTTCAGCAGAGGGCTTTCAGGGGGCTGAATGAGAAAAGGGATGGTGCTCTTACTTCCCCCTCCTGCATCCCCTGCCTGGCCTCTCTGCTCAATTAAGTTACAGGGTAGAGCAGGGCCTATGCCACTGTCTTGACTTTCTGGATAGAAGAATACACTCAGAAACATGTATTTGCTGCAACTTTTAATTTAAATTAATGTTTAATTCTGACACTTGTTGGAATGTACTGTACCCTGGGTCTTTTGTAGGGGACAATTTGCAGGTCCAAGTTGTTTGATTGTGTGGTTTGATTTGCTCTGCCTTTCCCCTTTATTTTTGCTGTTTCCCTTTCCTCTGATATTTTATTTTCTGCTCATTTTCTTTAGTTGGCTTTTTATCTTTTGATTTATTCCAATGCCTTAGGATGTGCAGCATATGTCCTGCTAAGTAGCCTTCCTATGGATTTGCCAAGGAATTGTGGGTAATTTACTCCAGAGGTCTAACTGTGGGCTCTAAGCTTTGTTGGAGTTGCTCCTTTAGCTCACTTCATTAACAGAACACTAGCCCAGGGATACTGACAACCTGGGTTCTGTTCCCAATTTCATTATCTCCCTCTAAATTAATTATAATTAAACCCAGAGAAAATGATGGCATCCTGACAAAGAGGTGCATAAGAAAGAAGTGAGCAAGGACAAAATGCTAAATAAGTTTTAACAGTTAATAAACACTCTCAAATTGAATCAGCAAGGGAGAAAAGCAAAGTCCAGAGAGAGCATTTTAAATTTGTCCATATGAACTGGCTTGGATAGCGGCTTATATGGTATGCTTTAGGGTAGTGTGGTGTCCCTAGACCAGGGGATATGAAAACCTGTGTCACTGCATAGCTTTGATTTGCCGTGATATTTAAAATAATGGGCCCACGTTTGGAAATCATGATAACCGTGGATAGGCTCTTCAAAGTGTTAAGGGACATAGCGATATTAAGTGAATTCTCTCTGTGTTCTACTAGTTTCCTTGCCCTGTGTTTGGTATGTTTCTTTGCAGACTGTTTTTATTCCCTGTTCCTTCTCTTGTTTGTGTGTCTTTAAATATTAATGTTGCATCAAATCATTTGCCAGCTAGGGCTTCATGGGGTCCCAGGGTTGTGCATCTTTGTTCTTCACAATGGCAGCAAGGATAGAACTCAGATCTTTCTGCTCCAAAAGCCAACCAAATCCAAACCTCTATTAGTTGTTAGCAGAATAAGGCCAATGGCAGAAGTGAGTAGTAGTTCTGATGTTCTACTGTAGAGGCCAATGGTACATATACACTAACCAATTCATTACAATATTCAAAAGAGAAACCCAACTATTTTAAGCCTCCAATTTATGTTGTTTTTCAAATAAAAGTGTGTACATGGGACGAAATGAATTTAAAACTAATTTTTCATTAAAAAAAATTACATAAACATTTGACTATAGTGTTAGAAACACAAACACAATAGGATTATACAAAGTGCTTGAGAGTAAAAGAAGCAAAAATGACTAGAAACAAAAATGGGTGAGAATCTTTTATTTGGACCAACTTCTGTTGGTGAAAGAGATACGATTTCAAGCTCCACAGAGCTCTTCTTGAAACAAGTGAAGCTGATCAGCTTATTTTTACAATCCAAGCCAAATTAAAGGCAAAAAAGTAAAAGTATTCGGTGAAAAGTAATTAGATATTTAAAAATGAAAATGATGTGGGAGAGGTGGCTCTACATATCCTTTGCATTTCTCCTATTCCTGGCCCAGTCCCTGGCATTTGTTGCAGCAGACTCAGTGTTCTCAGATGGAGCATGACTCCCAAGATGCTGTTCTTGCAGTTAACCGTGCTCTGAGTGTACCTGATACACTGGGGGTTGGCAGAGAGATTTTATGCTGATTCTGCACCACCTGGGGAACCCTTTCAGGTTGCACCCCCTTTATAGCCTCTTTACAATGTGAAAGAGAAAATTGTGCAGATGATTTTTGTCTAGACAGTATCTCTTTCATCTTTCTCAGTCATGATAATACTTCTTTTTGGGTTGGTCTTGCAAGGGGTTGGTATTGCACAACATTTTAATTAAAAAACTAGAGCAATATAAAATGAACGTGATGCATGTTCACTTAAATAACTGGCCAACTGATAGGTCTCACAATGTAACTGTAAATGGGGAATTGTCATCACGTTGGTCTGTTTCCAGTGGTTTCCCGCTGTTTAACATCTTTATCAATGACTTGGAGGAAAACAAAATCATCTTTGATAAGAGTTGCTGATGAAACACAAATTGAGGGAATGGGAGGAGAGGTCACTGCCTTGCAAAGCAAAACAAAATCACCATGAGAGTGGGCTTTGAACGGATAGAGAATATCTGTTCTAGTGACCAGAATTCAGACCCCTTCTTACCAGCTACACTGAAAGGAACTTTTAAGATAGCTCCTAAGAGCAGCTGTTGTGTCAGGGCCTATCAAATCTATAATTACTTTTTTATGCCAAAGAAATCCTTTCAACCCATTGTGCAGGTCTGGTGGTTAAACAGAGAACTGGGAGTCAGGACTCCTGGATTCTATTCACAGCTCTGCCAATAATGTGTGATCTTGGGCATGTCAGTTAACCTCTCTGTGTCTCAGTGACAATGAGAGATGTGTCAGACATTCACAGCGGAGGCTGCAATGCAAACATTCAGGTAGACAGCAACAGACAAACAAATGGATTTCAAGCCATTGTAGTGCTGCTTTTTGGATGTATTTTGCTAATCAGAGGCAATCCAGGGTATATCTGCCCTCCTAATACTATTTCCTTATCACATATTCTAAGCAGGTGTTACGTGGACTTAAACTCATAAACTCTGGCAATATATGTATTTTATATACTGTAAACGTCTACTCTGTTGCTTGCTGTGGAATGAATTCCTTACACCTCCTCCCCATATTCCAGTGATTAAATAATAACTCTCAGACTGAAGAAAGTGACTGGACTTTGTCTAGTAATTCACACCTGGGTGGGTTGTGAATTACTAGGCAAGAGACTGAAGATTGAGTGCCATTTATGGCATCCAGGCATGAATTATTACACAATAACTCAAGCCCTGAAATGTTTCATTGCATGCAGGAGACAGAGTGAGAGGAAATATATTGCACAGCTGGCTGTGATCTATATGGCAATACACTTACCTCAAGGGGGTCAGACAACATCATGTAAGCCATGAGCATAGCTCGAAGGGTTGTGATCTCATCAGATGACGGTGTCACTTTGCAGGTGGTGCTGCTTTCTATATTGGAAGAAAATTGTAAGTCTTTATAGCAAGTAACATGTTTGATTAAAATCAGGCATCAAATGTTAGTTTTTCCTCCGCCTATTTCTTTCTTTAGTTTTTGTAAAAGTTTGTTTTGTTTAGAGAAAAATACTGGATTGATTAAAAAAGTTAATACTGGTTTTAGAGAGATTACTGGTTCTAGAGTGATTTCTTATTCTTAAAGTGCTAGAGTCGGCAATACCTCTAGAACTGGGATGGACTTGGTAAAAGGGCCGATGGTATTATGGACTCCGCTTTCAAAACATAATGAATAGATGATTGTGGAGTGAAAGAGTTGAGATTGAGGCATTAGAGGGGGATACAGCCAGTCGCAGACTTAACCCTACCTTATGTGCACTGTGCCATCTTGTTGAAAGGGCTGTGGAAGTCAATACAAAAACCACATTTGTGCAAGCCATATATTTACCCTAGAAGTGGGCCAGATCAGCACAATTTTGAGGTGGCTCTAAACTTTGGTTGGACTACTCACATGAGTGAAGATACTGACGGGAAGCAAAATTCAGCCTGTCCAGCGGGCTAGCACAATGTCCATGCACCAGTTAAGGCCCATTTATGGCTTATTTTGACAGCTGGTGGTCTGTACAGGGGTGAATTTCACCCCGATGTGTGTGTGCGCAGGATTAGATCCAATGCCAGAGAACTCGTATTCAGATGCTTTGAACAGATCCCATCTTATGCAGAGTTAGCCTCAGCTATATCACCAACAATAAAAACAGAATGCGGCCGGTTTTCCAGTATCAGCTGAACAGCTGCTCTGTATTTACATGGGAGATGAGTGAATAATTTCAGTCAATTCTTTGTCTGTTTTGCCTTGAGAATACGTGCGTCACTTTTCATGCTGCTGTGCCTTCAACAAGAGATCAAGCCAAGTCAAGAGGAGGGTGGGGTTAGAAGTATGATGATCATTATACATTTTTCTGGCCAGTGTTAAAGGTGCCAAGAGGGAAATAAATATGGCTCGAACTCTGCTCTCAGCTGCATTGGGGAAACCCCACTCTTGACTTCAGTCAGGCCTTGGGTTTGCTGTTGGCAAAGGCTAAGATCTGAACAATTCTGCAGCCTTCTTAGTGTGGTGGAGTCTGTGTATCATTGGAATTCATTTTTTTAAATGTATATTTTTAGGACAGATTAAATGTTGAGTATGGACACCTTAAGTATCTCTCTAATTAAAATGAAATCCCTCAAGGACTTTTAAATTCAAAGAGGCATTACATATTTAAGGAGCTTACAATATGTGTATGTATTGATCTGATCAGCTTGTAGTGGCTCCTGGCATGCTATTAGAGTCTATCGTATAGAAAAGTATTATTGACAAGAATGGCCATGTGAGCACTGAAGTGGATATTTGGCTGAATGTCTACTTATGTCCACTTAAATCTGTGACCTATGGAATGCTATGCACAGCTGCTTGTTACATCCATGTATTAATGATGTGTGTGTAGGTTATAGTGATAAGTTAGCATTTATATTAGGTTGTAAAAGGATCATGCAATCTGGCATCAGACCCTTTCACTACTTCAGTTCTCCCCTCTTGGAATTCCCAATAGTGACACCCTGGGAGACCAATAACACTGGGTTATTACAACATCATAGCTCAAATGTCAATTTAAATCAAAACAAGTCTTTCCCTGACTCCATGTTTTCTTCAGCTCCTTGCTGGGCTCAATAGCTTTTCCCAAAGCCCAGCTCCTGCTGCCTGGAGTTTCCTTAAGCCTCTTCCTCTTCAGGCTTCTGCTCCTGCCACTCACTGGCTGGAGCAAGCTGCAGGTCTTTTCATCTGGCTTGGGTGGAGAGACCCTCTGCTGGTTCCTTCTGATTCTGTGGGATCTTTTTTCTCCTTAGTGACAGAACAGGCTCTCTCCTATGGGATAATCCCTCCAACGAACAGCCTCCCACATACTAGGTGATTCTGATCACCTGACTCAGCCAGTGGCCCAATCCCAAATCCATCACCTGGGGCCAGATAACTGGACATAGGTCAGGCTGAGCCCAGTTCCCTTAAATGGCCGGCCCACCCTGTGACATAGGTGCTTTTATTGTTTTTTAATGGGCTTCAAACTTGATCGTGTCCCGCTGAAGCCAATTGGAGTTTTGCTGTTTGACTCCAGTGAGAACATGCCTGGTTTGATAATCCCATTTTCTCCCCACACACTAGTTCACTTATATAGCTGGAATCGGTATTACCCATTAGCCCCTTTGAGGACCCATAAAGAAGGCAAAAAGGCCTCTCCTCTGGGGAATACCACTGATGTAAGCAGCTCCTGTGCTCATCACGAGAAGCTCCTTCCAGGCTGTATGTCAGCAGCGGGCGGACTTGGAAGGAGCTGAAGCAATCTTGGACCTTGGTGATTCTGTTCCACAGGGGCCATTGCAGCAAGGATGCAATTTAAGGCAGCCCTCAACCTAGACCGGGCGTGGATTGGCCCCAGATAGTCCCCGCATAGGGGAAGCTTGAGCTTTTCCTGACAGGAATGGGGCCACTCAAGCTGCCCAAGAGTATTCAGCCCTTCCTGCTGCAGTTGCTACCTTCTTAAAAGTACACAAAAATGCTTTCGGGTCGTCACTTGGGCCCAATTTTGCCAGGCCGGGTACTGGTCTAGCAGAATTTTTTTTTCCCCTTCCCAAAACTATCCAGGTCCCTGGGATCAGCTTCTCTAGGCATGGCAGGAGATGTTCTTGCTGAGCCTGTTGAGGCTCTTGCTATTGTTGCAGCCCTTGTAATAGAGGCAACAAAATAGAATGTGTCTGCTCCTGTTGGGCTGCCCGCATGAAGGCTACATCCTTCACATTCCCCAGAGGGGGCGGAAAAAGCCGTAGTCTGTCCATCTGTCACTCATCTTTAAAAGTAGTTAGTCAAGAGGGGTCCTCTCGGTCCCATTGCTAATACCAACATATGGTGGGGCACACTCCCCCTTGGAGCACTTCCTACTGTCCAGGTGCAGTGTCACAGTATCTTCAGTTCCATGGCCTCTGCTGCCTGTTTGCCTCTGGCTCCAGACCTTTGGTGTCTCAGCCCTGTGGTCCAGTCACAGAGTTCAAATCCCTTCTGGCGTATCATGAACAAGACGAAACAAATCTGAATAATGCTTCTGCCCCCTTGGGCAACTGAGGTCTTCTCTTTCTACTTGCAAAATCCCTATCTCAGGATTTCCTCTTCAGTAGCCTACCTTGCCCTTGTAGCGTGCTTTCCTCTTTATTCTCCTGTTAAACACTAACCCTCACTCTGGATTTCTCTTAGCCAGAAGGATCTACCTCCTGAGCGGTGGGAGTGGATAAGAGAGAGAGTGTGTAGGTATGTCAATTGAGCTCCTTCAATCTACCTATTATGGCCAGGAACCAATTAGCTATTCACCTCCCCAGGTTCAGAGCATGATTAACTGGGTGCATTTGCTAGCCTTGCAGGTGATGGGGGTTAAGCCCCATCACAATAAATCATTCTACATTTCGCTTCCTCCCTAGCAGTGCTGGCACACACCATCCCAGAGGTAGTGACATTTTAGTAATGGGTGAAGTGATCTATGCACATGCTGTCTCTAAAACCCTTTGGGTTGAAATATACTAACTAAATAGAAGATATCTGTGCACGCAGGCATGTTGTGATAGGCCCATTCATAAAACACAGCCGAGCATGCATACTACACTAGTAAAGATAGTGCAGACTCAGTTTTTGAATGATCAACTCCCACAAGATGTTTCCATCAAATCTTGTATATTACTACTTTTGTGCCACAGCAAATAAAACAAAACATAAACTCATCAGAGTCACCTCATAGTCACTGAAAAGACAGACCTACCCTCAGGCCACAATTTACAGTATTTCAAAATTGCTCTGTTAAATGTGCTTTGGCATCACTTGATTTAAAAGACCTTCAGTTGATGAACTGAGAGACAATGCAGCGGGGTGTTGAAGACAGTGTTGTCTAGTAGCTAGATCAGGAGAGTTGTCTTCTCATACCAAGGCTTTGTCTGCACTAGATCTGATTGGAAAAATTTTAATGAAATATTTTTTGGTTGTAATTTGCTGATTTCTTGACATTGAAATGGTTTGTGGAAAAGATTTGATTTTGATGAAGTTCTGACAGAACCCTATCTGCCATGCAGCTTTACATTGCAAACCCACCGAGTTTCCTGCTGGCTCACTGGCCACCCGCATGGCAGACTAATGGCAGGTCTGAAGAGCCCAGAAGCCCTGGGGACCTGAAAATATCACACCGCTGACCACAGTAGCCATACATTTAAAAATCCTGGTAGATACAGTTATACCAGCAAAATAGTCCTTCATTTCATTAGGAGAACTGGTATGAGCTATACGAGCAACAGCAGTCATTTGCCATATAAGTTGCATCTGTACTAGGAGAGTTTGCTCATATCGCTATATCCTTTCTAATGGAGACAAAACTTAGCTGTGCCACTGACTCACCGTTTGACCCTGGGTAAGTCACCTAGCTCTTGGTGTCTAATTACTACACCTGTCAATCAATTATAATAATACCTACCCACCATTGTAAAGTGCTTTCTAGTCTTTCGATAAACCATGCTACACTTTGAAAGTGCCAAGTGTTATCATTAGGCCTATGAACACATGCGCTATGCCAGGTTTTAGGTCTGGCTGACCTGCATTCAGCACAGGTTGAAGGGAAATGTGCAAAGGTGATGTAAAGCCCTTGGGGCTGCTGTATGCAGAACCAGCCCCACTTGTGCTAAGCTGTGTTTTAACGTTCACTAGCTGCTAGCAGCCACAAAGGGCCAAAATCCCAGCTGAGGATTGGTGCAACAAAGGGACATTGGAGCCACACTGCCTTGCCTCTGGGCATGCCCTCTCTGCCAGCCGTAGTGTGTGTGTGTGGGCATAGAAGCCTCAATAGAGGATATCCCTTACACTGGGGTGATTCTCCCAGGGCCATATACGGCAATTTTAGGGCTAGAATGCACTGGTAATGTGGTACAAAGCAGGTGCGCTACACTGAGGAATCTGGTGATATGAATTCTCACCCTGTCATAATAGGAAATATTTCTTAAAAGAAATAGGATTAGTTTTGTTCCCTAGCTATTGAAAAAAGGGAACATCGGCCGTGACTCTGCACAGCAGCTGCATTGATATGCAGAGGGGCACTGCAAAAGTTCTGACATATTACACAGATATGGTGTTCAACAATCTCTTCACCCATTCTGATTTGTCAGTGGAAGTGCTCGTAATCTCCCAGCAGAACAGCGAGCAATTCAGCTCTTGTTCACACAAGCCATATCAGTGTTGTTGGAGACACAAATAAGACCCAAATTTCAAACCTCACACACCAGTGCAAGCCCACACATATCTTTTTCCCCTCTAAGGTGTTACTAGTAACAGCATCAAAGAGCTGCCAGATCTGAGACGGAACAAAAGAGCTCTGCTGAAAGAGGAAAAATGGGCAGCATGGACAATAGCTGGAGAAATGATGCTGGGTCTGACTACATGAACACACCTTCATATTTATATCACTCAGCAGCGACTTCTCCGATTTAGGGCCTGAGAAAAGAAGTCAACCTCTCTGTTATCATGCCCATGATTGTAGGGGCCCAGGCTGGTGACTGGCTTTATCCCAGCTGCGTGATGTCATGCCAGACAGAGTGTTAAGCAGTAGCTCAGCCAAAGCCATGCCATCTTGTGTTCTGATCCTGTCAGACTGCACAAACTGAACATCGTTAGGAATGCTAAGTATCCGAATGGGAGGCATCCAAGGCGGGCCTGGATTGCAGTGAGAGGGGCTGTGGACACAATAAGTGGTGCCCTTTCTTCTGAACTAATAGCCCAGTGTGGTGTTAGGGGCATTGTGTTGCTGGGGATGCTGTCATTAGGATGAGACAAGATAAGAAACCTTGACCATTTATGGTCAGTAAAGGCTCCCCTGGAAGCCTAGGGGCTGGTGTGTTAAACTCATGGTCCTGGCTCTAGTTTCTGGAAATTACATTCAGCCATTCTAATTCCCCCCTGCACTCTTAACTGGATATGGAAGCCTTTTCCACAGCCTGTTCTGAACAGCTGGCTAGTTTCTGTGTAGTTAAATAGCTGCAACATACCACGCAACGGCATTTCAGCAGTGAATGCAATGATCCCTGTATATGTGCATAGTTTGTTATATAAAATGCTCTGAGGCTTGTGAAAGGTGATATACACTGATATATAATAATAGTTAATAGTGTGATCTAACTGATAGAGTGCCGGACTGGGACTCAAGAGACATGGCTTAAGCTAATTTGGAAAAAAACACTCTTATTCTAGAACACGTGGGGTAATTCTGGAATAGTGATTCCCTTTAAAGTCAGACCCTACTTTAATCTGGAATAATTTTCCCATGCTCTTAGACTGGAAGTTCTTTGGGCCAGGGACTGTATTTGTATGTGTACAGCACCTGGCATGATGGAATGCCAATCTTGCTTGGGGCTGCTAGGTGTTATCACATTACAAATGGTAATAATAATAATAATAATTATTATTATTATTAATATTAGAACTGTGTCACAGTCTTGGAAAGGTAGCCTAGTGAACTGAAAACTGCTGGGGAGGAAAGTGCAACATTATGGCTGTCGTGTTTATAAAATATTGAGTGAGTGGTTATTGGAAAGGACTGGCTGGAAAGCAGAGTGAAAGGGGATGATGAATACAGTGCCACTTTTCTTAAGTGATCATTCCAGGGACCAACAAAAATCACTTCTTTCATGGAGGCCTTCCCCAGGCCCAAATAAAGGTGGGCAGAATTGTACTCCAGTACATTCGGAGGATCCCTGGGGGTAGTGCCTTACGAGAGGAGGTTACCTATTAAGGGAGATCTTTAGTGCAGATTTCACTGGATAGGATTTAAACATGCAGGAGTCAATAACATATTACATGTCACTTATGCCCTTAATGAATATTTTAGATGGCAAGATGCCATATGGCCCATATTATTTAACTGCAATGTATATGACCCGAGATCCTAAGTAACATGATTCCAAGCAGTGTTATTCTCAAATAGTCATTCATAATTCAGTGAGATTAGGAAGTTGGTACTCATTAGAGGCCATGATGCTCCCAGTGTTATCAATACCAGCCATTCATTGCTGAGGTCAGTTGCGGGGCAGTGTAAGAAAACATATACTGTAGTTACCAGCATTGTCTCAGATGGGGACATCAATGAAAAAAACCTCATGATCAGTGATAGAGACATTGGACCTGATTTTTATTTACACTAAGACTCCTTTGCACTATTCTAGCTATGTCAAGGAGTGTCACTTTAAGGCACACTGCCAGAGTGCTGTAATTGGCATAACTGAGAATTGGGCCCGTCTTCATGTTCCAGAGTGCAGCTATGTCGCAGATCAGCTGATAGCCAGTGTAAAAAGGATCTGAAGTGCCAAGCAGGCAGTAACCAGCATATATTTGTTTTGCATTTAAATCATGTTATTTTAGATATTACAACAGGACTCTGAACTCTCTGGGAGGGCAAGGGAAAGAACAAGATGCAGAAATGTTATAGTCTGACTCGGGTCAGAGTCCTGGCAGTGTGTGAGCTTTAATTCTCCCACAAACAGATGTAAGTGACGTCCCTCCCAGGTTAGCCTTACTAGAATGCCATTGCTTTTCATGCCGACAAAGGAACATGAGTTAAGAGTCTGCGGAGAGAGCGGAGTGGGGAGGTGTTGTCTAAAGATATGAGGAAATGCCAAGAAGCGAGGAACTTCTGGCTTTGACACTAGCTTCCTCTTCATCTTGAGCAGGTTAAATTAGCCACATCCATAAAACAGAAAATGTCTGTGGCAGTCAGGCATAGTACCGAGGCACTCTGACCGCCTCCCTGTAGGGTGTTGTACTGTGGTACCATGCTGCACTATACTACCCTACTTCCATGCTGTAACCTAGTACCTTGCTCCTCCATAGTACCCACACACTGACTGCCTCCCTGTAGGGTGTTGTACCGTGGTACCATGCTACACTGTAGTACCCTAATACCATGCTGTACCCTAGTACCATGCAACCTAGTACCACAGTACCCTGCTCCTCCATAGTACCCACACACTCTGACTGCCTCCCTGTAGGGTGTTGTACCGTGGTACCATGCTACATTGTAGTACCCTAATACCATGCTGTACCCTAGTACCACGCAATCTAGTACCACAGTATCCTGCTCCTCCATAGTACTGAGGCACTCTGACCGCCTCCCTGTAGGGTTTTGTACCGTGGTACCGTGCTGCATTGGAATATACCCTAATACCATGTTGTACCCTAGTACCACACAACCTAGTACCACAGTACCTTGCTCCTCCATAGTACCGAGGCACTCTGACTGCCTCCTTGTAGGGTGTTGTACCCTAGTACTTTAGTACTATGCTGCATCCTAGTACTACAATTCTGTATACTAGTACCACAGTATCGTGCTCCTCCATAGTACTGAGGCACTCTGACCGCCTCCCTGTAGGGTTTTGTACCGTGGTACCGTGCTGCATTGGAATATACCCTAATACCATGTTGTACCCTAGTACCACACAACCTAGTACCACAGTACCTTGCTCCTCCATAGTACCGAGGCACTCTGACTGCCTCCTTGTAGGGTGTTGTACCCTAGTACTTTAGTATTATGCTGCATCCTAGTACTACAATTCTGTATACTAGTACCACAGTACCCTGCTCCTCCATCATACCCAGGCACTTCTGCACCATACTTACTAATACCCTAGTAGTATCATACTGCACCCTAGTACCCAGGAGTTCTGACTGTCTCCTTGTAGAGTGCTTCACCAAACATCTCTTTTAAAGAGGCCAGAGAGACAGATGTTGAATATTGTTGTTGGTGCTGTTCAAAAATATGTCTCAGGAAGATTTTTCTTTTCTTTCTGTGGGAGGGGGCAGGAAGTGGGAATTCCATTTGGCTGAAGCAGTGCTGCCAGTTTTTGTTCCAAAAAAAAAGATGATTTTACTTGCTAAGCTACAATGTGGCACACAGTTGTGTGTGAAATGTCTGTATTTATCCTTGTGTATCTTATACAGACTTGGAAAGATTAGTTTTTTATCTGTAAATGTCAGTAAACATCAATTTCACCGTATGCACACAAACCAATGAAAACATATTTCCATAGATGAAAATATAAATTTATAGATAGGCAAAGTAAGGGAAATGCTGCTTGAGAGCTTACTAGAGTTTGATTTAAGGATATTTACTTTGTATATTTTTTGACATGTGATGTTGACAATTTGTGCATTAATGGTTATAAAGTGTTAACTTTTGGAATCTCAATGTCTACTCATTAAATCATTGTTGTCTCCCCCCCCCAAAAAAAAATTTCCCACAACTTTGAAAATTTAAATTGATGAAAATGCTTATAACCCATAACTTTGAGCAACTGTGAACATTTAAATAGATAAAAAACATGCTTAAAAATAAACATCCATATTATCTGTCAAAATTATATATATATAAAAAAAATTGAATTCTGCCAAGCCTGATCTTAGCTATAACCTGGTGGATAAAGGACAGATTTTTCATTGGCTCCTCTGCAGGCCCCAGAGGAACCAGGGCTTCATAGACTCATAGACTTTAGGGTCAGAAGGGACCATTATGATCTTCTAGTCTCACCTCCTGCACAACGCAGGCCACAGAATCTAACCCACCCACTACTGTAACAAACCCCTAACCTATGTCTGAGCTATTGAAGTCCTCAAATTGTGGTTTAAAGACTTCAAGGTGCAGAGAATCCTCCAGCAAGTGACCCGTGCCCCATGCTGCAGCGGAAGGCAAAAATCCCCCAGGGCCTCCGCCAATCTGACCTGGAGGAAAATTCCTTCCTGACCCCAAATATGGCAATCAGCTAAACCCTGAGCATGTGGGCAAGACTCACCAGCCAGACACCCAGGAAAGAATTCTCTGTAGTAACTTAGATCCCACCCCATCTAGTGTCCCATTACAGGCCATTAGGCATATTTACCGCTAATAGTCAAAGATTAGTTAATTGCCAAAATTAGGCTATCCCATCATACTATCCCTTCCATAAACGTATCAAGCTTAGTCTTAAAGTGAGATATGTCTTTTGCCTCCACTGCTCCCCTTGGAAGATTATTCCAGAACTTCATTCCTTTGACGATTAGAAACCTTCATCTAATTTCAAGTCTACACTTCCTGACTGCCAGTTTATATCCATTTGTTCTTGTGTCCACATTGGTACTGAGCTTAAATAATTCCTCTCCCTCCTTTGTATTTATCCCTCTGATATATTTATAGAGAGCAATCATATCTCCCCTCAGCCTTCTTTTGGTTAGGCTAAACAAGCCAAGCTCTTTGAGTGTCCTTTCATAGGACAGGTTTTCCATTCCTCGGATCATCCTAGTAGCCCTTCTCTGTACCATCAGTCTCTCTGCCCTTCTCTGCTCTCAAATTGAACCTTCTCATCGCTCCCTTCGTCTCTCACACCACATGCCCCTGACTGCTTTTGCAGACTCGCTTCTCCACCTCCTATCTCTGTGTTTCACAATGTTACCTGTTTGAGAATTAAAAAGAGAACATTAACCCCCTGCAAAAACTCCCTTCTGAGGAGGACTCAGTTCTGCTCTGAATTATACTGGTGCAAACCCAGTGGAACTACACTGAAATTAGGAGAGTTATTCCTTATTTACACCAGTGTAATTCACAGCAGAACTGGAGCCTGAAAGTGAATCTTTGCTTTCCCCTGGCCCTTGTTATGAGAGTGAGCACCAGCTTCCAGCATGTTGTGAGAGCAGCAATCTGGTCAGGATCACATGACACACAGTAGACCTCTCTTATCTCCCATATTCACAAATGCACAGCCTGCGAGGGTGGGGAGGAAAGAAGCCCAGTTAGATCAGTGGAGGGGTACTGGGTCATGCTTATTCTGGTGCCCTGGCTTCTCTCTAGGAACTCCCTGGCAGAGCCGATGAGGGCGAGGGAAAGCCGGCACAAATTACCTGGGCCCAGCATTCTGGAAGGGGCCCAGGGCCCGGCTTCATCGGCCCTGTTTAGCCGGTCTGCCCTTGCTGGGGGGGCCTGAAAATTTTTTTTCACCAGGGCCTGAACCCACTCTTGGTGGCCCTGCTCCCGGTCTAGGCTGAAATTATTTCCCTTTATCCACAAGGGCAGAAATTAAAATGCTCTCCCCTCGTTTCCTTCCTGGAAGTATTAATCTTTTTTTAGTGCTCTCAGGCTGGCCGGACACTCCTGTTCTGCTTCCTCCCACAGCGAAGCTGTGCAATCTTGGCCTCCCCTGTGCAGCTACAAGGAGGCCCTCCCTGTACTCTCTAGGAGGGAGAGTTATTGGCATTCTCCTACACTGATTGCAGTCATATTCCCCACCACAGGAAGGCACTTCCTCAGTCACTTGGTTTTCCTTCCCTTCCATACCCAGAGAGTGAGTCCCAAGCAAGTAGCAAATGTGTTACACCTCCCAGCTCCAACCTCCTTGGCTGAAGGACAGAGTGCTTCACTACTTTCAGATTAAAGTGCTGCTACAGTAGCTAACTCCCAAAGTGTTTGATTAGCTTGGAAAACGTTAATCAGCTTGCAGGCTGCTATTAAAGGTTAAACATCCCTGGGCTGTATTATTATTCTTTGAAGGAACTGTTTGCTTGGTGACAGAGGAGTGTTCTCTTTATCTATTCATGAGGCTATTGATTCTAATGCAGCTTTTTCCCACAGTTTTGTTATGGAGTGGCTTCTGCTCCAGAGCTTGCGGGAGGCTGGTGGTGGAAATCCAAGAGGGCCCCCCCCCCATTTAAACTGCAGACCTTTTGCAAGAATTGTCTGGAGTTTTATAGGGGTAGCTGCTTACCCAGCACCTACGTTTACTGCTGTCCTATAGGTGCTGTTGTTTTGCACAGTCCTCACATTTCCAGCAATTCCATAAACTCTCTTGCTTGTGTGGCACCTGTGTTGCTTGTGTTCCCAGCAACCCTGCAGGTGCTGTTTTGCACGCTTTCCTGTAGACTGACAGTCGCAATCCTCAGAGCACATTAGACAGTGTAATGTGACCACTGTTCTGGTCAGTGTGTCCAAGTTTCCAAGGGCTCTGAAATGAAACTGGGCCTTTCTTTCGTTTACCGTCAGTTCATGAGATTTCCCTTTGAAGTAATAAGACAATAGCGTCTTAGCATTCAGTGAAGAACCTACTTGGAAGAAAGCATTTGGAATGCATCTGTCCACACAGACGGCTGGATCTGTCCCAGAGTGGGGGTGGGTTTTCTCCATTTCATAAGGGCAAAGGGCCTGATCCAAAGCCCAGTGAAATCAATGGAGAGACTCTCATCAACTTTCAGTGGACTTTGGATTGGGTTGTATAAGCATCTTTCCTCTTCACAGAACCTCACCCTGTTGGAGGCTTCCTGCTGCAACTGCTCTCCTTCCTGCCAAGGAGGACCCAACACAAAGTCCTTCACCGTCCCTTGCTCCTCCTGCTACAGGTTTCATTTTGGAATGAATTATGGTTCTTATAAATCCTCATCAAAGGAGAACGAAAACCTCTTCCATAGCCATGTCGGAGAGTTAATAAGGATGCCAGTAATTGCTCCTTTGGAAGCAATCCATCCTGTAAATATGTCTCCATCTCTCATCCACTTGCTTGTTTCATCCACCTGTTTTGTCTCAACTGTTCAGAATGCAAGCGGTTTGGGGCAGGGGCTGTCTCCCACTCTGTGTGTGTACAGCACCAAGTGCAACAGAGCCCGGACGTGGTTGAGGCCCCCAGGCGCTACCACAATATAATGATGATGAAACTAGAAGTGGGACAGGACAGGGGGTATTTATCCGATTCTCCTCACCGTCGGAACTTTGGATTGTGGGAGGTTTGGGTAAATGAGACCCAGATCTGAACTGTCGCTTAATTTTGTTTTCACAAAACAGCCACATACCCCCTTTTCTAACACAGACCTGCTGTTATTCACCTAATACACCTCTATGTGACCTATGGAGCCATTTTTGTCTGTTGAGTATATTTGAATATATTGCGATAAAGGCCACCGGGACTGGCTAGCTCGGTGGATTGATAATGAGCTTTGCCAGTGTGTATAAGCCTCAAGCCTCCAATCCTGTGAGGGACTGGGTTCCCTCAAGTGCCACTGACTTGAGCCACGTAATCCATCCTCGTAGGATGGTAGCCGAGTGACTGCAAGTTGTTCCCATTTGAAATGAGCTGACGAGCTGCGGTCCGCTTGAAAGGGAAAAGTGACCGTGACCACATGGCTAGAAACGACTGCTTCAGCAAACGTGAAATGGGGACGTGTCCCCATCGTCCTCGCATGCTGTAATTCAATCACAGCTATTGAACTGGAAGGAGGAATTAATTCAAGGAAATCCTATGGCTTGTATTAGGCAGGAGGTGATCACAATGGTGTTATAATCTATCCATCCTTAGAGGTGGTCCCTGCGAATCAGGGCTGAGGCCCATTTGCCTGTTGTGTGCATAGAGGCGTCACACTAACCTGAATGAACAACAAAATCAACACCCTCCCCAAACAAGACCCCCAGTCCTGCAGTCTGATACACATAGGTGGACTCTTATACCCACATGGATCCGGCTGCAGGATAGGGGCCCTTATGTGTGACAGGGAATATGGTAGTTTTTAAAATGATTTTTCCTTGGTTTTACACAATATGATTTTCCTTGTATTCATTGTTTTTAAAGGTGTGTTCTATTTTGAAAGAGGATTGGGTTTACAAAAGCGCTCAGCTCCCCATGCACTGAAAATCTGGCCAGAGGGGCCACGATAGGAGTGTCTGGAAACTTTGGGATATTTGGCCCCAATTGTGGGTGCCAATTATTTAAATCTAGACTTGAGCTCTTCTGAAAGTTAGGCCCATAGAGGGAGAGATTGCATCATTTACGCCCAGGCGGGGGATGGTGTGGATGTACAGCATCCCAGGTACAGTTCCAAGAAGGATTATGCTCCATCCTGTGCCTTCAAAGAAGAACCGGGACCAGTCTAGCCTCTTATCGCTTTGACATGTAAAAAGCAGGCTGGAGGGCTCATCCTGGCATCTTTTTCCCATCTTGCCCCTCAGTGCTGGTGTAGTTTGCAGAATGGTGCCTGTTACTTCCCTGTGCTAAGGAATATGACCCTGCCTAGATTCCAGGCACATCAGAGAGAGATATTTTTATTTATGGATCTTGTATGAAGTGTACACCACAAGTTATGTGCAAAAACTGCAGAAAGCATATGACCTAAATACATATTAAGTCTGACAAGTCATTTAATATTAGAGATTTTTCTATCATATTCACAAAGATGCAGGGACCACACTAAAGTGGGAAATGAAGGTTTTTAAAAAAAGATCCCAATGTCATTGATTCTGTTGATTATTTTGTTTTTTTCTTGTTTTTTCATGGAGGCAAAGCTGTGCTGGTACCTGAAGCTGGCGCTTGTGTTCACTTTATTTAGTGCTGTTGATTTGGTTGCTGTCATGAGAAAACACTTCAAATCAAAAGATCACCAGAGGCAAGGGAACTAACTGGAGGGAAAACAAGCATGGACAAAGAGAGAAATGCTATCATGCCGTAACTGAGGGATCTGGCATTGATTTGTCCCGCAATGCACATGGGACAGACAATGGGCATGATTTCCACTCCTTTGTGTAGTCATCTACACCTGCGTAATGCTACCAGGCCAGAATTCTCTGCTCACTTAGACCCCATCTACACTAGAGAAATTTGCACTGATGTAAGTACGTTAACATAGTAGTTAAAAAATGTCCTAATAAGAGTCTCTTGAGGATTTGTATATTGTATGAGGGACCAATCCTTTCTCCATTCCCAGCCTGAGAAGTCATATTTAGTACCCAGGGGCCATCCAAGGCTAAAGGGTAAGGTACAACCCTCTAATGTTGACATGCTACACCAGTGCAAAATGAGGCTAATGCCTTTGCAACATATTTTGGTGTTTTACCAGACTAAGGGCTCGTCTGCACAAGAAGGCTGCACTGTTTTAATTTATGGTGTGAATTTAAACCAAGTTAGTTAGGCTGGCACAACCCTCAGTGCAACCAAAAGGGCTGTAAAGTGAGCCCTATACCAGTGCACCTTAGGTCTTGACTACACACAAATGTGCATTGGTTTAGTTAAAGCAGTTTAATTAATTCTCTTTGTCCCTCTATGGGCCAAAGGTGAAAATCCCACTGTGGACACTCTTATTTTGGTTTTAAAATGGCTTATTTTTGGCTGATTAGGTGTAGGTTTAACTTTTAAGCAAAACTGAAAAAACCCTTCATAAAACACGTTAAGAGGGTGTCCATACAGCGATTTGCCCTGCTTTTATTTCAGGGCATTTTATTTTATTTTTTCCCTCCAGTTAGTACCTGACCTGCTTGGGCACAGAAGAAAATCCCCCAGGGCATCTACCTGCATTTTTAGGCACCTAAATCCCTTTGAAAATCTGACCCGAGTGTTTTTGAAAATCTGTCCGTAATGCTAAGGGAGTTGCTGTGTGCTGAGCACTTTCAAAAATCTGTTGGTAGATTATCAAAGAGATTTAAGTGCCTCCTGGGATTTTCAAATATGTCTAGGTGTCTAACTCCCAGTGAAATCAAATGGAAATAGGAATTAGGTGCCTAGACTTTTGAAAATCCTACTCGGCACCTATCTCCATGTTTAAACAGCTAGTTTTGGAGAGTGGGAGCAAAGCTCTTCTGAAAATCTGGCCTCACATGAAGAGAAGTAAATAGGACTCAGACATTTCAGCTTTAATGATTCCAGATGCGATAGTATCGCAGGGTGGAATTTTCTTCTAGAAATCTATGCTTTTTAAAAATTCAACAATGTAGCATGCATTGAGCTAGGAGGTCTGCCTCAAAGATATTCAGCTGAAACAGGATAGCAGGCAGGCAACCTATTCAGGTGCACATTGTTTTTAATGTAATTATATTTAAGTGATTCATAGACCATGCTTATGGTAATACAGTGGCTTTGTGTGTGTCTAGCAAATAAGGGATAAGTACAAGTCCCTCACACTAAATGGGGTTTGTTTACCCTACCTCTGAGCTCCTCACTGAGAATTAACTATCATATGCCCCATAAGAAGCCTGTCCTTTGTCTCTGTGCTGTATGTTGTATGCTGTGAGGTTACCACAATAGCATGCCCTTGCTATGGAGCCCTGGCACTCCATGGGTAAAATGCCTTTCAGCCAGAAGCTACAATAAATTTACATCGGCTGCTGAATATAAACAATCAGGCTGTGTATGGGAAATAGAAATAATGGCTGGCATAAGAATGCTACTTAGCTGTGGAAGAATTACTTCCTCAGGAGTGAGTCACAAAAACAGGATTGTGTCTGGGAGGCTGCACGAGACTTTGGGCCTCCCTTGCCTATGCTGGTCCAAATCCACTGAAGCAAGCACAATGATACCACTGTGAAACTGATGTAAGTGAGCTTAGGCTCAGGCCCTGCACTCCCATCGCTAGGGAAGTCACCTCCTCCGCAGAAGAGTTAGAATACTCCCTTTGAAAACCTTTCTGCCTCTAGTTCAGTCGTCCCCAACATGGTGGCTGTGGGTGCCATGGCGCCCGCTAGGGCATCTGTGTGCACCCACGTACTGTCCAGCAGACGAGCATCCGCCAAAAAGCCGCCGAGAAGCGTCATCATCCAGAGGCGTCGCTGCTGAAATGCCACCGAAAATCGGTGGCGATGCCTCTGGATGCTGCAGCTTCTCGGCGGCATTTCAGCGGTGATGCCTATTGACGTTGCCACTTCTTGGCGGGATTTCAGCGGTGTTGCCTATTGACGTTGCCACTTCTTGGCGGCATTTCAGCGGATGCTTGTCGACCGGCCTCGTTCCTCGGTGGCTCGTCGTCCGGTGCCCGCCAGATGAAAAGGGTTGGGGACCACTGGAACTGCTCTGCCCCTGACAGCTGAATTTTACTTCCCAGCACAGAAACGTAGTGTTGCAATGCAGCGCTCTCTCTTTATTGCCAGGAGAAGCACAGACTGACTAAATATAGTGTCAAGAAAATAAACAACGCTGGTCCTTTTAGAAGCTGTAACAGAACCACTAGATGGTTTCCTATTAATCCTCTGGCGTAAGGTGTTTAGAGAGGGACTGTGGGTTTGTATAACCTCTACCACAATGGGGCCCCAATCCTGGGCTTCTGGGCACTCATGTAATATAATTTTTTTTTAGAAATATGAGCTCAGGGAATTGAAATTGGGGCTATTGGACTCAGAGGATATCTAATATGCTGATGGTGATTAAACAACAGCTTTTGGGGAAGGAGTCAAATTTGCTTTTTCTTCACACACCCACCCACCCTCCCATACCACTCCTGAATTGTTTTGCTTTTGAATCTCAGTATCCAGGTCTTCCCTGAGACTTCAGACACCCTGGTCTCAGTTCCTCCCTTCTCCAAGATATGTAAGGGCTGACCTCATTACTTTGGTTTAAGTAACAATCTTATTGCATCTCTTGGAGCCAGTTCAGGCTGCAATCCAGTGGCAGCCCTTTATAATCCCACAGAGCTAAAACAAAACACTCCATGTGGTCTGATCTGGCCTCCAAGGGGTTAATGTTTTCTGATTCACTGAAGCCCTCCATGCCTTGGTGAAGCATCATGCCCCTCTGTTCCAGCTCATAATGTTCTGATGCCATTGGCTTCTACTCCTCTCGCTCCATTTGTTCAATGGCAGAGAGTTTATGCACTGTGCACCTCCCTTGCAGGCAAGACTATCACCGTTTAAACTGAACTGTAACAGAGGGGAAGAGAGGGGAGGGATGAGATTAAAGTTGCACTGCGTGATCTTTCTCCAGCAGAAGAGCAAAGAGAGAAGGGCCCATCTTGCCATGCAGCTGTCAGTGGATAGGACATGCTTCTCTCTCTTGTCTAATTCTTTACTCCATGAAAGGGGTGCTTGAAGTGAGGGGTCCTGTCCTGTGCATCCAACTCTTCTATTAAAATGAATGGGGAAGTCTGCTGCCCCCAGCTGTGGGCAGGCAGCTGTGGTCTAATAGACTGAATGAAGGCTGCAGACGGGTTCTTGTCCACTAATTTGCAGAGTGATTTTGGCAAAGCCCTGGCATGCCTCCATGCCTCAGTTTCCCTATCTATAGCATGGGGATAATGATGCTTACCCACCTTTATAAAGGGCTTTGAACTCTATGGACGAAAAGGGCTAGGCACCAATTATTATTATTTATATAACCTGAAGGTGCCCCTTGTTTGTGAGTTAATAGCTATACAGGAGCGGCGCCAGGGTTTCTGACGCCCTAGGTGGATGGCCATTTCGCCGCCCCCCACGGGTCTGGTGGACCTACCGCAGTCATGCCAGCGAACGATCCACTGGTGGAAAGGATCTGGTGGAGCTGGCGCAGGCATGACTACGGTAGGTCCACCGGACCCGCGTGCCGCCCCCATAGAAAAATAGCGCCCCCCAAAAATTCTGGCGCCCTAGGCCATTGCCTAGGTCGCCTAAACAGTAGCGCCAGCCCTGTAGCTATACTACAAGGAGTGTGTTAAGCCCAGCATGCTGCTATTGATGATGTAGCCGGAAGCACCCTCAATTGTGGCTGGAATGTTTAGAGATTACAGGTCACATCTTCAGCTTGTGCACATTGGTGTAAATTGACTTATGCCTGTGAACTCCAGGTTACAGTTTGGCCCGAGGTTTACACTTAGAAGAAAAAGTGGAGGTCACTGTGTTTGTTTTGAGCACATGGACAGTGGGTTCCAAGAGCAGAAGCAAATCAGAGGGCAGGGATATACGTACTGTACTGGTATTGAAACCAGCATATATGATAGCTAATAGCCAGCTGCCTAGTGTATGGTTCCTGAAAACTAGAGGTGAGCTTAGTGTGGCATTCTAGTCCAATCCGTGGAAAACATCCCATTCCATTTGGATGATTTATTATTTTCAGCTTTCTTGAAACTTCCACTTATTATCCCATTCTTCTAGGCAATCTTCTGCCTCTGGGGCTGCTCAGCTGTGGTATTGACATAACCACATCCATCCTCAGTCCCTGGAGGTTGGCATCTTAATGAGGAAGGATGGTTGGAGCACAAGCCTGTCTGTGACTTAGGAAACCTGGGTTCAAGTCCTTGCTCTGCCACAGACTTCCTGTGTGCCTTTGGGCAAGTCACTTAGCATCTCTGTGCTTCAGTTCCCCATCTGTAAAGTGGGGGATAACAGCACCACCCTACCTCACAGGGGTTTTATGAAAAAAATACAGTAAGGATTGTGAGCAGCTCAGGCGCTACAATCATGGAGGTCATAGAGGTCATTTAGGTAGAGCTGCCCTCTGTGAAGGGCACTAATTACTCCAGCTCTCGTTGCCTGGAGGAGAATCTGCCTTCGGATTGGAGTGTGAGAGGAAGTAAAGTGAGGTTAACGAATCCGTACCCTCCCACCAAAAGGAAAACAAATTCTGGGGTGGCAGACCCTGCTCACTCTGAGGCTTTTCTCAGAAATACAAAGGACTTCAGGCTAGAGCGTTGGTGGCCTTCTGTCTTCCCCAGTGCCATTATGATACCAAGCTTCTGCTCTGCTTTTGAAAGCCTCCTGCTTTCTCTGATTGAATGGCCTGGCAGTTGTGCAGAATGCTGATGAGAACACTACGTGACCCAGTTGCATGCAATAATTTCTATGAAGGGTCATTTCTCCCAGTCACAGGACGACAGGGACCCATCTCTTTGTTTCTGAGTAGTTGGGTTGGGTATTTTGGGGAATGCTCATAGCATATCTAATATTTCAGTCTCATATTTGAGTTCTAACCCTGGAGTGGAAAGTGTATTCTGACAATGGGAGGAGGAATCGAACCTTTCTGCCCTTCCTTCTGCCGGCTAGATTCACCTTGTATCCATAGGAGTGGAACACAAGATAACCTGATTCCCAGAGTCAGAGGGGTGTGAGACTAGCACACATTTGACACAGAAACGTTTCTTGATCAGAACTGAGGCACTTTGCAATAAACAGAAAGGTAGGTAATCAAAATGTTTTATTGTTTTAAATTCATGAACAATAAATGCTGGACCCTGAGACTGAAATGAATGTTAATGAAATCTTTTACGGTGATCAAATTCTTGAATGCTTGTTGTGACAGTTTCCCACTGGAATTTTATAAAGCATTTCACCATTTATATACCGAGAATGTACTGAGGATTTATAAAGGGGATTCTAGGGAGATGATTTAACCTAGGCACTGAAAACTGCACCATGGAGAGGAATGATCAAAGCAGCCAGAAATTATTCCAATCCTTACTTAATGTGGTTTGTAAAACACTTGCCAAAAGTATTGACTCTGGGTTATAAGAAATATTGTGGATATTATCTAGGCTAGGAGCCTTGTTAGGCTGCAGCTGATGCATAGCCAGGTTCAACTCTTGAGCACTAAAAAGAGCCATCAAGTTCATATCCACATTCTGAGCCTTCCATCTCTTAGCAACTACCATTTCAGCTGAGCAGCTGAAACCTTTTTCTCAGTTAGGAGCTCTGGTCACCTGCAGGGATGCAATGGAGTTTGCTGTGAGTGGGTATTCCCTCTTGCCAAGACTGGAATCTCTATTGACTCTCCTAATAGTTTGCCAGGATCTGCGACTAGTACATGAAGTTAAATCTGGAGATAGTTTCTCTCCATCACTCTTGCCTAGTTTGATTTAGGAGGGAAAAAAGGTCTCTACTTTTATCACAAACCTCCTGTTCATTCTTGGTGGATATAAACTCATCAGGTGACCATCCAGGAATGAACTGTAGACGAGATTCCCTGGGTATATATATATTTGCAATAGCCAGAGCTTTATCACAGAAAGCTTGGTAGTAGCACTGATGTTCTCCCAAATACCTGGTCCAAAGGTTGTCTCTCACTATGGGTCAACCCGCAAAACCTGGCTCCTTTGATTTTTGAATGATTGTATACAGGATTGCAGGATTCCTAAAGTCTGGCAAACAGCAAAGGTCATGGCTGTCCCCAAGCCAGGGAAACTATTGACAGTCCCAAAGAGCTACTGACTGATTTTTCTGTTGTATGTTCCATACAGTCTGATGGAGACACTAATCCTGATGCAGATTAAAGAGGTCACTGATCCTCAGCTGCCTTGCATTCAGGCTGGTTCCCAGAGGAGATGATGTATCTGAGTCCAGCTACTTTGTCTGACCCAATGTACAGAAAATGCATTTGAGTCCGGAAAAAAAGTTGGTGCAGTCCTTATTGATTTGATGGCAGCCTACGACACTGTGTGGCACGTTGGGCTGACTGTCAAGCTGCTGCAAGTGATTCCTTATAGGCTGACAGTGCTGATTCACCTAAGAAATTATTAGCATCTGAAGCTGCATCCTGCAAGTCCAGGGAAAAATCAGTCACCTGAAACATCTTTGTAATGGCCTTCCACAAGGGTCATTCTTGGCTCCCCTGTACATAGACATATGACCTCCCTAGAACTCAGGCCGAAAAGTATGTGTATGCTGACTGACATCTGTATTGTGGATACTGGAAATGAATTCCACAAGCTTGAAGGGAATCTCAGCCCAGACCTCGGCATTTTGACCACTTACTTCTAGCAATGGAGGTTAATTCTCATGAAATCAAGACAGTGGCAACTATTGTTCATCTATATAATTCTCTTGCCAGTCAAGCTACCTCAATCCATGGGCAAGGAATGCTGCTGCCATTCCATTCTGCGGTCACTCGGGAATGAAACTTGGCTGTAGCTGGACTTACTGGCCTCATCTGGAATCCCTGAAAACTAAGATTTCTTCCTGTACCACCTTGATATGAAAACTATCAGGCACTTCCTGGGAGCAGACCCTTTGGTCCTGCCGACATCTGTATGGGCCATGGTGGTTGCTCCACTTGAATACAGCTGTGCAACCATCACACTCTGGTTACTGACATGGAGCTGAATTTGGCCACTCGTATTATTAGTAGCTACTTGAATTATATACCAGTTTCCAGTCTCTGTGTGTGCTAACACGCATAGCTCCTAATAGTTTGCTGTGAAATCTGCCTGGAGAGCTGTGACCGATGAAAACAACCCATTACATCTCCAGTTGACTGATGGACCAGTTTTAGACAGGAAATAACATGCAGCTTCGATTCAACGGTCTGCTTATATTCAGGAGTGGAAACCTGTTCTTGTGTCACACCATACCTGATCTCTCAACAGTTGCTATGGCAGCCCATGCACTCTTGGATGAGAGCACAATTGGCCGTTTACCATGCACAGACAATCAGCACCCCCAGGGAGCTGAATACTACATCCTTACAGAGTGGAAGCATTGGTGGAAAAGCGTCTAAGGCACTAAGTACATTCAGGAGTTCATTGCAGCACCTGTCTCCTTGCTCACTTGATATAGATCATGGACCAGACTCACAGCTATTCTCTGGCTCATCCACAGTTGCTGCAGCTATCCACCAGTGTGGCCTGGTTTTCCCCCCCCATGCTGTGACTGTGAAGCGGTGTTGCAGACAATAACTCATGTGGTGGAAGAGTGCCCAACCCAACATCTGGAGGGTGATTTACAACGCCTGGCCTCCCTTGATACAGAAGCCATGCTTTGGTCATGCAGCTTGGACATTGAACTCTGATGCCTGTGTACGAGAGAAGAAAAAAAACGCTTTGTTCGAATTAATGCACCATCATCAGGCAGGTGCAGTGCACAGCTTTAGAAATAACCGTTTCAGATCTCACCTAGTTAACAGAATATTAGGGGTCAGATTCAGTTCTCTGTTACACCTTGGCAACCTCATTGCAGCCAACAAGATCTCCTCTGTAGATGTGTAGAATGGCCTGACTCTGCCCTGCTCCCAGCGCAGTCATTTCCACTGGTACAAAACTGCCGTGCAACTGCCATTCTGACCTGGGAGTATTTTACACTTTGGCCTTGTCTACACTTGAAAGGTCTCCTGGTATAACTATATTGGTTAGGAGTGTGATTTTTTTTTTTTTTTTTTTAGTGATAGAGTTAAACTGGTACAAACTCTCAGCCAGGTCTGCACTTCTGCCAGCATAGATATGTCAGCTGAGGGATGAAGAGGTGTGAGCTCTGACCAACATAGCTGTGCAAGCAGAAATCCCTAGTGTAGACACAGCTATACCAGTAAAAACCACACCAAAAAAATCCCCTGTGTAAAGCAGTTATGCCAACCTAAACGTGCTTCTGTTGGCATAGCTAATTTCATTTGGGAAGTGGTGTTCCTACACTGGCAGAAAAACTCCTTCTGTTGACATACGTTGCAGCTACGGTAGGGGCTATGCCAGAGTACACTTGGTAGTGTAGACAGCCTAAGTGCACTTTGCTGGTATAAGCTATGTCCACATTAGGAGCATTTTTTCCAGTATAGTATATTGGTATACCTATATCAGTAAAGTGCCTCTAGTTTAGACACGGCCACAGTGTGAATGCAGTTATACTGGCATATTGGTGCCTTATACCGGTATAGTTTATTCCCCTTGCCATACGGAAATAGCCAGATCAGTCTAAAGTGCCTTTATGCTTATTTAATGACATACATGCTAGCAAAGTGGCACAGATTAACTATACTGGAATAGTTAAAGGAGTACAACTATTTGGTGCAGAGAAGTATTCATTTTACTTTGTTGCAAATGACTCTACAAGGTGCCTGGCAATGGAGAATCAGGCCCACACATGGAAGGCAAATGCATACATTAAAAAAAAAAAGATAGAAAAGAAAAATATATATTTGTAAGCATTTACGTTTTGTAAATCTTTCCCCCTCCATAGAACCTAAATGCAGGGATTAAACTAGCCGAGAGTGTCTCTTTTAAACAGTTTTAGTTGTTTCTTTGCTGTTCCTCTTTAAAAGAAGACCGAAAACTGTCAAGCTCTCCATTCAATGTATCAAACACAAAACAATGATTATCAGTGATTGCGGTGTCTCTAAATGAAGAAAAATAACTGTCAGTAGCTCTGAATGTGATTGCTTGTGTTTCAGATATAGTGCTTGAGAGAGATGGTTATGTAAAGTGAATAAACCCTTTTTTTCCTTCATATTCCAGTGGCTACACACATCATTGTCAAAACCAGGTCCCTGGCCACTAGCTCACACTGCCTCTCTACCATCCTGGGCTGTTCTGTACGTGTAGTCAAGGTTCAGACTAAGGTCTCGAAAATGGAATCAATTAATCTTTGAGTATTTTCCATGATCTCTCCCTTACTTTGCCCATTGATTCATTGGAATGGCTGGATTTTTTGGCTTCCTCAGTCATATTTTATTTGCTGTTTTAGTTGTGAATGGCATCCCATTGCTCGCAATCATCACTCTAAAAATAATACACTTAATTAGTAAAAGGGAAGCACCTAGCTGGCTGCTTCTCAGGCAAGAGCACAACTGGAGAAATGAACTCCAGTCTGTCCCCCGGGTGCCATTATCTGCCCAACACTTGTCTTCCTAGAAGCAACTCTACTGTCATGTTCCATAGATTTCAGAACCCCAAGTGGTCTCCATGGATCTCAAGGCCCTTCATGCAATTAAAATTCGTCTTGTTACGAGCCAGATGCACCTATGAACGCCACACCGATCCATTCTTGGGCATCAAAGGATGCAATGGAGCTTAAGGGGGTGTGTTGTAGCAGCAGCGTGGCAGAGGAGATGGCACTCGCTGTGTTTTTATAGGCTGCTTATCTAAAGCCATGACTTCTTGGCACCTATGCTCAAGTGAAATGGAGTAACCAAAATTCAAGCAGGCGTGATGCCATACTGACAGATGGGCACATGTGTAGGCAGCCAAGAGACCAGGTATATATAGAGAGCACAGTTATTGAGGGCAGGATTCCCAGGCGGGAAAGACTAAACAGCTGTTCAGGTGATGCATATGTGCCTATAGTTAAGGTATGTTACATGACTGATCACTGTCCAGGCTGTTCTCCCAGCCAATGTATGCAAGTTATCCCTACCATTTTGTCTTGCTAAATCTTATTTACAGGTGTGTAGGAGGCGGAGAGATCAATTCCAACACAACCTTCCTCTCCTTTTCCTTTTTTGTTGGAGGCCTCCAATGTAGCCATTTAAGAAACTAGGCCCAGTCGTGCAGCAGAGTTACCCTGACATAAAACTGGAACAACACAACCTTTCACCTTGATTTAGAGATGAATGGGGAGTTTTATTCCTAACTTGGGATTTAATAGTCTTATTATTCCCAGTTCCTTTGTACTACTCTCTTTTTACCTACTGATGGGTTTCCTGTACCTTCTGTGAGGATATAGGGGTGTGAAAAAGTAATTATTTCCATTGCCCCCCTATAGAGTGGCCTCATTAATCTGGGGTGCTCTGTCTGTCTTTTCAAGGTGTCGCCATCGGCTAGGGGATGTTCATTTCATCCCTGCTTCCTTTAAACGTCCTTTAGTTCAGAAATATCTTAGGGTTCTTATGTTTACTGCCACTACAGTCAAGTTTAAACAGCTACAAACTGGATACAGAAGGTCCTGTGGTGACTGGAGATGAAGCTGATGTAAGCACGTGTCCCTGTTCGGGAGAGGGACACTTGTCTGGAGCTGCACCACCTAGAGTTGTGATCTTATCAGATTTCCCATGCTAAGCAGGGCTAGGTCTGGTAGTACTTGGATGGGAAACCTGCAAGGTAAATGCAGGCTCCAGCAGGAGGCAGAGATGGTGCTTTAGTAAAGGGCATTATTTCCTCCTTATCGTCTTTGCCGGGCTAGGAGACTGGGACCTTTCCTTCCAGCATGAAAAAGGAAAAACCTGAGAAAAGAGAGACTGAAATATGCCCAGAAGGCCAGCAAACGATGGCTTTCTTAGACCAAGTAAGGAAATGAGTTCCAGAGCTGAGGCCCTTTCACTGCAAACACTGCTCCCTCGAACCCATAACAAATGCATCTGAGGACTTGTCTGCTTCAGGATCTCAGCTGATGGGTTAAATCACAGAGAGCGAGGTAGTGATGCCCAGGACCCAAACAATAGATGTCTTTATAGATCACCACCATAACTCTGAATTGCACAGTACAATCACAGAGCACACGTACTCCACGTGCAAAACACTGCTAAGAAAATGGGCCAGCTACATTCTGCACCAGTTGATAGTCACTGGTCACTGTTTCTAGGTCTGGGTCTCCCAGGTGCAGATCCCCTATTTGGGCAGTGAAACCCTGCAGTCCAGCCACCTTGAACACTGGAACAAGTGCTTTAGCCCTCCTGAGCTGCTTAGACACATTCCCCCAGAATCCACCTGGCTGTGAGAGTTCTGGTTTCTCAATTAACCTAGCAGAAAAGACAGGAACACAGTCTTAACAGAGAAATTTGTTAACCACAGTCACTTTACTCTTAACCAAGCACACTGGAGAGTTATAGATCTTTGTATAGCAGAGTCCTGAATGCAGCTCTCCAAATCTGATCTCACCCCTCCTTGAGTCCTGGGTTTAGTCAGTGACCAGAGGTGATGCAGCCCTTCCTGCCTTCCTACTTCTTAGCTTGATCTCTGGCATGTGTCTCTCCTCCTGTGTCCTGTCTGCTTCAGATGGAGGAATTCTGGGTTGTAGCCCCTATCGCATCAGCTGCTGTGCAGAGAATCATTCAAAGTCAATAGCCCTTCTGGCAGAAAACCCATTGTTCTAGAAGGGAAGAGTCATTCAATTTTGATGGCGCTAGACTGTTCTGTGCCAGCTTGTCAGATGCTCTAATCCACAAAAGAGGCTATAATATAATATCAAGGTCACACTGCATAATGGAGATCACAATGCAAAGTAGAGCCCCTGAAACAAAATGGGGTTCACCAAGCAAACTGGAGTTCACTATTACACACAAGACACCCCTTCCCCCAACCTGTCCCCAGCTCCACAAGACAAGGAATGGTCAGGAGAAGTTGGGGAAGCACTCTTGGTCACCACTGATATCTAGATCGCCAGAAACAGCCAGTATTCCTCAGTTTGGTCAAAGGCCTCACCAGGTTTTTATATGGTGAGGAATCCTTTTAGTCTCAGCAAGACAAATGAGTTCCGAAAGCACTTGATGAAGGAGGGTATCATTATCCTCAGGTTACATAGGAGGAAACTAAGGCACAGGGAGATGGATGTGACTCGCCTGAGGTCACCCAGTAAATCAGCATCACAGCCAAAAGTGGAATCCCAACTCCTAGAGCAGTGACAATGGACAAACCTGCCTCTCCTACTGTCCTTGTATATTGTATGGTTTTCAATATGTGTTGTTCCTGCCCTAGAGATGTTGTTGCAGAGTCACTGCAGGGTGTCAATCAATAGTACATTTCTATCTGAGGTGCTTACAAGTGGCTTTTGATATAATGTCAATGGAAGGAGGAGGGTCACATAAGTGGACATTAAGAGACACAGGGTCTGTTCCTGACGGTGCTGCTAACATGCTGTGTGATCTTGGACAAATCACTCACTCGCTCTGTGCCTGAATTTCCTCTTCTGTAAATGAGAGACACTGTAATACTGCCTGTCTGCCTACCTACCTTATAGGAGCATTTTGTGAGGCTTAATTAATTAACGTCGGTCACACACTCCGGTGGAAGGCACTGTAGAAGGGTGCAACAACATTACAATTAATTAACGCGGGCAAAACATTTTTTACTTTTATGTAATGCCTTTCATCCCAAGAATACTTTACAAACTATGGCCCCTATCCTGCAATCAGATCCGTGTACGTGGCTCCCTAAACATTATGACGCTTTATATGGGTGCAGGGATCTACTTGTGTAGATCCAGTTGCAGGATAAGATTCCGTATACATATGGCACTATTGAAATGCACCAACTTCTGGGGTGAAGAGAAGAGATGACTAGTGCATGCCACTGTAAGATAGGTAGATTTTTATGGCCAAAGATACTGCAGCAAATCCCTTCTTGGATAAAAAGTGCCCTGGAATCTTTCAGAGACCCAGCAATACAATCCTGATCTCACTGAGCCAGTGCATATTTCTATTATTAGTGCACATCAAAGTTGACGTGCAGCACTACTGCTCTTTGATAAAACCACAAAGCACTACGAATGCATTAAGATACCCAAACACCGAGTAAAGCAATGGCCCTATATCCTTGCCAGACACAGTGATTGGACTTAAGAAACCCAACTGATCTCATCCTGGAGTAAAACTCCACTGACATCCACAGGGACACATCAACATGAAACCTGTTGGTGTAAATTCAGTTGGAATCAAGCCTTCAGGACAAGTGCTTAGATTTTGCTCCTGGCTACAGAGGTGGAAATCCAGAGCCTCCAAAGTCCAAATATGGGGACTGTGTGCAAGAAAGACCCAAAATGAGGGACTCACAAAAACTGAGCAGTGCAGAAAACCGAAATTGATGTTGGGTCCATTACTTTAGTGTAAATAACTCTGGCCATCACCTTAACTTTTTTTCTGATGTCAATAATTGTCAGCAATCAACGTGAGAGGGAGACCCCCGCTGGCGTGTAGAACACAGGTGACTGTGAAACTGACCTAAGGGCCACTTGGCCGGTTATGATCCCGAGTGACTCCACTTCAGTCCAGGAGGGTTTACACTGCATTAGGGCCAGAAGCAGCAACAGGCCTCAAACTGAGCAACACATCTGCTGATTGCACCCCCACAACAATGCAAGAGGCTCCCACGGGGAACCAGATCTGGCCAAGCCCTTTTGCAGGAGGGGCCCCAGCTCCAAGCCACCCCAATCCCTGAGTTTCTTATTTACTTCCCTCTCCTTTCCCCCCTCCACCCCGTGAGCGAGACACGCTCCGCAGCCTGCTCGTGGCATTGTGGGATGAAACAAGATGTAGGCAGAGAAGAGCGAGAGGAAAACGCTTGTCGCTGTGGGCCGAGGCCGCGCCGCAGCCAATGGCGAGGGCGGCTGGCTGAGCCACTGCAAGGGGTGGGGCGCCTATTTCAGCGCGGGGGAGGCGGCCGGGCGGAGAGCGAGCGAGCGCCGGGCAGAGCGGGGCACACGGCGGCAGCGGAGCGGGGGAAGCGGCCGGCGGAGCGGGTGCGAGAGCGAGTGCGCGGCGGAGGCGCTTTGGGTCCGTTTGCCGGTGACTCCCGCGGGGCAGGTGAGCCGGGGTGTGTGTGTGTGTGTGTGTGTTAATTATTATTATTATTATTTATTTTTGCCTGGTGCATTCACGGGCAGGGGAGGGGGCGGCTCTGCCCCCCCCCCTCCGCTGCAGCTGCCCGGCCGTGGAAAGCGAAGCGGGGTGCAATCGGGTGGGGCGGATGCACCCCCCCCCGCCTCCAGCTGGCGGCTGCACCCGCCCCCCCCTTTCACCTGGCTGAGCCGCCCCGGGAGCGGCCCCTTCCTCTGGGAGCAGCAGGAGCCGGGGAGCTGCTCCGGTTCCTCCCACTGCTGCAGCCTCTGAGTTACTCCTCTGCTGAGCGCCTTCCCCCAGCCGGAGCCGGAGCCGGCTTGCTGCTCAGATGCCCCGGTTTACATGATGGGGTTCCTATGCAGCCCTCCCTCCCCGCCGGTGGTTTTTTAGTAGGTAATTTGTGCTGCTGCATCCTCGGCCCGGCCTGCCCTGGCCAAGTATCTGCGTTTTCCGAGGCAAGGTCATCCTCCTGATCCGAGCGAGACGCTTCCCCTGGAGGCTCGGGAAGTGAAGGTCACACCTCTTCCCCCAGACCTCAGCGTGCCTGGGTCTGCTGGGGACTGCATGGAAACCTCCTCCCCTGGGACAGCTTAACAGTGGCCAGGCTGCAGCAGGAGGAAATACACTAGGGTGGTGTAGGGACCAATCCTGTGCTGGTAGGAGATGGCTCTGGTCTCTGTTTCAGGTGTAAAAGGGTAAAGAGGAAGGTTCCCTCCCTCACGTGTAGGAAAGGGCAAATGTTCTACCTGCTCCGTGGCATTAATTCAGGTATCTGCTTCTTCCCCAGGAGTTTAAGTGTCAATTTATGCCTGGGCCAGTCTCTTGAGGCCTTTTTTGGTGGCTTCTCCCCCTGGGAAATGCAGCAGCAGCCAAGCCTCCTTGGGTAGGGAGTGAGCTGTCTCTGGCCATTTCCAGGAGGATGAGGGGTGTCATGGCATTGTTAAGGCCCAGCCCTATGGCCTGGGAAGGAGCTGCTGCTCTGAGCTGCAGGTGGAGTAGCTGCACTTGGCAAAGCCAAGACCAGTGATGTTTGGCCTCTGGTGCTGTGGCTCTGCATGCTGCTCCCTTACCTGTTCATGCTTCTGCCCTCCCCTTTCCAGATGGCAATGGCTGCAGCAGCCTCACTCAGCTGTTGTGAAAAGGATGCTGTAGCCAGGAGAGAGGGGAGCATGGCTCAGAAGGGGGTGGGTGGGGGAGGGAGAGATCTACACACTTAGCAAAAGGGAGTTGTTTTCTGTTGCACCACTGGCATGACTAGTGCTTGGCAGGCCTGTCTGTGCTCCCAAGAATCCTGTTCTAAATAAGACTGGGAAGGAAGATACTTTCTGCAGATCTCTCACTGACAGTCATGTAATTACAGATGCCCTCTGAATTGACTCTAAAGCACCCACATGTGGCTTGTCCTGGGTGCTTGGGTGTCTTTCTAGGGCTTTCCTATGCAGTGGTTGACATACTTGAGGCTCCAGATCTATGCCCTTCAGCTAAACAGTGATTTAAACCCCAATCATCTGGAGTGGTGGGGGGTGGAAGGCACCTGTGACTGGTTTCCTAAACTCTTACAAATGCACATGTTCTTTCCTGGCATTCTAGATTAATTCCCATCCTCTTCCTTTAATGCTATTAGTGTGTGTTGTTAATACCGTATATAACTGAGCATTGCTATCTAAAATGTATAAATTAGGGAGCACTATGAGTTTTCAACTGCAGGCAGAATAAAGAATTGAAGTATTGTAATCAAAAGGCTGTTATGTAACTAGATTCTCTCTCTCTCTTGATAGCAGTCTCCTTTAGTTGCTATAACAAAGCTACTCCTTCAGTTTTTCTGGGACTGCTCCAGGAAACAATCATTGTAGAAGACGCTCTCCTTAATGGAGCTAAACATGTATGGATTCCCTACCTCCAAACATATAGTGCTAGTAATAGAGCTCAAGATTTACTAAGCCTCGTTAGGGCACTGTAAACTTAATGGGGCTATGCAAACCTAATTTGACACATTCTCTGCTGTGAAAAGGTTGCATCCTTAAAATGTAAATAACTTGGTGGTGATAACCAGCAACCATGGACATCACCTAGGCAGCTGCCCTTCACTTGTGTGGTCCTTCAAATAAAGGCCCTAAACTGGTCAGATATCATGCTTGATTCCCCAGTTGTTCCATCAAAATAAGGAAGAACTGAGTTCAAAGTGGCTGTACGTTCACGTGCTAGTTGAAATGGGTCATACATCAAAAGTACTAATCAACCCAGGTCCACTCTTAGCTCAGGCAAAATTCACAAGTGTGTTTTTAGTGGGCATTTTGGCAGAGTAAGGGCTGAAAGGTTAAATAGTAACTTTCAGCTGATCTACAAAACTATATATAAAACTAGCTACAACTAGTGGGTGTGCCCCGAGCAGGGGATCTGAGACTTCATATAAGTGACTCATCACTGACTAGCAGAGAACTCCCTAACTAGTGTTAGCAGAGGGAAAGAGGTTAAACACCCTGTCAGACATGCCACAGTTCAGGCTCTTAAAAGGTCACAGGTAGCTTCTCTTGGCTTGGATGGATGCATCGTTCCCCAGCAGAACCGGCAACCCTAACATCCCCAATATTGCAATGTTGTGCTGGACATGAGACCAGCAAAACTGTTTAGATTTCATTGGTCAAGCTGAGCAGAGTACAAAAGGGAATCCATGACACAGAGGTAAACTAGATCTGAAACAGCTTCCAGTCTGGTCTGAACTAGCAAGAACAGCTAAATGTCTGAACCTTAACCTTACATTTAAAGGGAATGTACACGCTTGAGTGACATAATAAACGGTTCTGCCACGATATCCATTGAACACATTCACCTACAATCTGTGGAGACAAACATAGTCTAGGGGCTGCTGTTGGTAGAACCATATTACTGCTCCATTGGCTATACCTGTAAGGAAATCTGGCTTTAGCCATTGCTTATCCATTTGCAGGCCTGCTGCTCCTGTAATTTAAAGGAGTAGATCTCTGTATAGGCTTTATGGGGTTTTAAAGCTAAAAATGTATGTACAAGTGGTGATACTTGGCGGTCTCTAGTCTAATCTCCAAGTGGCTTCCTATACTACAGCATTTCACAACCGAATAATACATCCTAGGATAACTGTGGTGTGTGCCTAGAGCCAGATGTTAGGCAGGACAGGGGTTTGGTGTAACCTGAGTATAAAGACAGAACACGATCCAGAACTGTTCTACATTATGTAGACCATGTAGTGTAATGCATGAAAGAACTATAGCAGAATCCTGTGGGCACATCTTAATACTTTATGTTCTGCCTTAGGTTCACAATGTCTGACAGAAAGGCTGTGATCAAGAATGCAGACATGTCTGAGGACATGCAGCAGGATGCTGTAGACTGTGCTACGCAGGCAATGGAGAAGTACAACATAGAGAAAGACATTGCAGCATATATAAAGAAGGTATTATGCAGCTCCTATCTGGGACATGTTGACTATCTTAAGCACTTATTTGACCCTCATCACCATAGCACCGGGGTGGCTCACAATACCCCTGTGAGGTAGAGCAGTGCTGTTATCCCTGTTACTCAGATGGGAGCTGAGACCGATTCTATGATTTGGTCAAGATCACACAGGCAGTCTGGGGTAGAGAGACTTGAACTTGGATTTTCCGAGTTCTTGGCTAGCATCTTAACCAATGGACCATTCTTTCTGGCTAGCCAAGCTAAAAGGACTTGGTTGCTATTTACCTTAAGTAGTGACTTAATATATTGTTGCGATCTCTCTGCAATCTTCTGAATCTTTGGAAGGTGTGACTTGATTTAAACTCTGTGTGGCTACTGTAGTTAAAACAAACAAAAAAAAACCCCCAACCCATCTAGTCAAGTGAAACCTACTTGCTTCTGCTTACCACTTCTAGACTAAATAAACTCCCACTTCCACCCGAGGCTTTTCTACCTGTTGATATATTCTTAACACTGAGTTTTTTTTGAAAGTTCTGAGCAGCAGCTCTAATGAGGTGAATGGAGCTGTGGGTGCTCAGGCCTGCAGAGATGATGTAACTTAAAACACCTCATGTCTGTCTGAATCCTTTACTTGGATTTATCTGAGGAACTCTGAAGATCAGAGGAACTCACTGATCAAAGTATTTTTCAGTTTGTTCACCTTATGCATTTGATGGAATCTTGCGCATAGTTGGTGTCCCCTGTTTGTGTAGGCCCTTCACACAGTAACAAAGGAGAACACAAGAGGGGAGGGAAACGAGGAAAATATTATAAAACCAAAACTAGGCAGGGTGGGTTGGGACCCAGTGTGGGACCTGAAACTACTTAAACTCTGCTCAACTCTAATTCAAGTTGAAATTCGATATTCTCAACTTGAGACCATTTTTTTAATATTTTTCTTAATCTGGCCTTTCCTGGTCAGAAAGTGACTAATCCAGAAGGCTCTTGGGATAGTGCAACAAGGGAATGGAATACAACATAAGACAACCAAAGTTCAGGAAAGAAAATGGCTTGTGCATTTGCTTCCTTTCCTGAGATAAAGGAAATGGCTTACTGCACATTCCCTGCTAATGGAAGAAAGGTTACTTGCAAAGGACTTCAACTCTTTTTGTTGGTACCTTGCTGCTTTCTGGTGTATTGTCTGAGGCTCTCACCTTTTTTTTTTTTTTTTTTTTCTGCTTGGTTTTTTTTCTCCTGTTGACTCTGATATTTCCCTAGTTTTGCCTGAGGACTGGGTCATGGGAGATCTGTATTAACTGAAGGGATGAGAGCTCTCAATCCTTACCTGAAACTCTTCCCTCCCAATTGCTAAATTGGTTAAATTGTTTATCCCAATGATACACTACTTCACTTGTTTAGCTTTCGGCTTCGCCGAAGTCTTCCTAAGGCAGACAGTGAATTATTCTGCATCTTTACATTAGAAAGTCTCCTCACAAATTCTGCTGCTGCTTTATGAATGCCTGAAGCCTGACTTCTTTTCCTTCTCCAAGTGACCTTTAAGATCCAACGGCTTGCTGGAACACGCGTTCCAAATTACTGTTTCTGAGAGCCGGCTTGGAATGGGAGGGTTTAAATGGTTTTGTGGAACAACTAGCCTATGCATGTGGCTTGAATACCACTGTACCAAGGGGACTTATAAAATCTGCAGTTATGGCCTTGAACTTGGGTATAAATCACTCAAGTACATAGCATGGGACCTCTTCCACACTCCAGGGCAGCCCTTTTGTCTCCTGCTAATTAGCACATCAGTAATCATAGATTATTAGGGTTGGAAGGGACCTAAAGAGATCATCTCGTCCAATCTTGCATCCACCTCTGTCTTCAGATTTCCATTGCATTTGTATCTAACAGTAACCAGTTATGAATGTATATTTCAGACCGTTCTGATGTGAGCTTTCTTGGTCTTAACTACTGTACTCTCTCTCCCTTTTAGGAATTTGACAAGAAATACAACCCTACTTGGCACTGCATTGTTGGCAGAAATTTTGGCAGCTATGTAACACATGAGACAAAGCACTTCATCTATTTTTACTTGGGTCAGGTTGCAATTCTTCTGTTCAAGTCTGGATAGGAAGTTGGAGCAAGTGAAATTTGGACTGTAATGCACTGATGGCTGAAGCCAAGATTCCCTTTAACATGGCTGTGCCGCTGCATGGACTGTATACTATATTTAATGTGTATATGTTGCAGTAAAATCTACTTCTGTTTAGTTGCCTGGGAAGAAGGCGGCATTTTTTTGTTATTGCTTTTTTTTTGGTTGTATTGCACTAGGAAAACTGTAAATGCTTAAACAATGGCCTTTCAGTGGGAAGAAATAAAACTGTTCCACAAACAGCTCCCCCAGTAGTAACCTTTTCTTTGGTAAGGCAGGGAAAACACTTTTTTTTTGTTTTTGTTTTTTTTGTTTAGCAGACCAAAAAGAGAGAATCTTATCGAGTTCATAGTAAATACTCTTGTTAGACTGTTTAAACTTCTGTGTGTGTATTGATGGAGGAAGGTCAACTTTCCTTTTCAGTTCTAGTCTGTGGGGTGGATGTGAGAGCTGTATCAATTTGGCTTTGCTGGTCATCTCAGCAGTTGGTGGGGGGAGAGGCCTTATAATGCCCATGTAAGTTAGCTGGGAGGTATTTTAAAAAGGTTTTCATTCAAAAAGTGTATTCCCATCTTGGGACTGGATGGCAAATCATACAACCTGGCCTTGATGTTTGTTCTAGAAATGCCCACATCACTGCCCTCAGATCAGCCTACATGGATCAATTAAACTCACAGCAACTTAATCTAGACCGAAACTTATTCAATGTTTCCCCTAAATTTATTTTTTGTAGGAGGAAGGATCTCCTGGTCTCGGTTGATTGGTGGTGTGATCCAGATCTTAGTTGCTGCCACTGAGACTAACTTTCTTAGGCCAACAGGTCTTTGTTCCAAAATGGACTGGAAATTTTTAAATGTAGTGATTGACACCAGAATCTGGAAGACTTGATTTGGCATGTCTTTATCCAGACAACACGACCTTAACTCAGGTCTTTCCCTAAAGTAACCTAGTCATATGGAAGACTTGTAGATGGCCACTGTTGTCTCCATCAGCTACAGTGAAAATTCTCCAGGAATAGCTTCTGTGTTCCAAATCTCTCTCCTCTCTTAGCAGAAACTGTTTTGTGAGGCAAAACTTGTGAACGTATTTTCTGAAGACAAAATGTTGTTCTTTCCAATAGGGTCAGCAGTGTTGTCTTCTAGCTCAAACTGCAAGAAGGTTCTTCTGGATCATCCTAGGGTGTCCCCTTCCCTTCAATTCCCCTTCTCTCCCCCTCCCCCACAAAAGAGAGAAAAAACCCTCCAAAAACACCTGTGGTGGCTTCTGCAAAACTTGGTGCTTGCAGTAAGAGCCTATTGATTGGTGGTTAATATGGGCAAAATTTCTAGAATAGAGTGAATTCTGTTCTAAGGCAAGGTGACTCCTAAATCTCGATGAACCAAGTTGATTGTTGAAAGTAACATGCCATTGCTTTTTGTTCACTGTTTTGGGAGAGGGGAGAAAGTGTAGCTATTAATCTTGAAATGACTCGATGACCCAGGCTGACTTTTTCCTGAAGTAAAAGTCCTTGTGTCTGTAGACTGTGCAAAATCCAAAGTATACCTAATTTTGTAATATTGATAGAACCATGTTGTAACTAGACAAGATGTGGTGTCCTAATTTATTTCATGTTGACAGAAAACTTCCAATCTGGGGGTGAGGTGCCTTGGACTAACCAGGGCACTTTGGCCACTTTTGTCTGTACAGAATTCCACTTTTGATCTAAAAAAGAGAATGTGTGTTTGTTTTTCCAAGCATGAGTCTGATGTGAACCTGTTCACACTCTTCTGTGGAGCAAGAGATGTTCCCTTCATAACTGCAATTGCTCAAATACCTTTTTATTTTTCAAACATTAAAGGTGAATTGACACATTTAAAAAGCTTCTAGTTTCTTTCCATACCAGACTTACAAAGTAAAAAAGCACTTCCTTACTTAGCAGAGCAAACTACAGAATGCTTAGGGTGGAAGTCTCCAAAGGCCTAGCAATCCAAATTGGCTACATTATTTGTAACATTTAATGTTAATTGTTTCTCCATATCTACTGAACTCTAGATCAGGCAACACTTAATACTGTTTGTATGGTTGAGTCTCCAGCTCATCAAATTAGCTGCTGACCATAAGCTGTTGCTTTCTGAAGTGAGTTTATACCCTCTTCCAGAATGTCACTTGACTAGTCCCAAGATGACCTTGGTAGGCTGAAGGTCCTAACTGGATGCTGGCTGTCAGATCACTTAATGACAATCCTAAACTGCTTTGATGCAGGAACTAAAGCTTTTATTAGCTACTGCAACTGGTCAAGCCTTATGGATCGTTAAGCCTTCCAAACTAGTCCTGGCTCCTTCTTGGGGTTTGCTTGTTAGATAAATAGGGTCTAAAGAACCATTGACCTTCCCCCTTTTTCTGTTCTGCCTCCTCTGTCCAAAAAGGTAATCCAAGTAATGAGATGTGTTAGACTTCTGAATTTAAAGATTTAATGATCTGTCTTGAAACTTAAAACCAGTGGTTGCCTGGAGGAATTGGGTTTAAAACAATCCACATTTAAGGAGTGGAAAGGGGGAAAACAAGAATATTAAGTTGCTTTTAAAATCTGGTTCTTAAGCCTTGCATTTCTATCAGCATGATTCTATACTGGAGCTTCTGGCCCTCTTGCTGTGGGGTATCCATTTTCAAGGTCTCATGTACAAACCCCCCTCCACTATCCCATTGGAGGCCACACATTACCTTGTGGCACCTACATTACTTTCTTATGGAAGAAAGTGCTGTATCTTATGCCCTGGAAATAAGGAGAAGCAGTCCTCTATAGAGTGCCCATAGTCTGCAGACTTCAGTGTGAAAAGTTCTCCCCTTCTCATATTCGTGTAGAACAGCTCTGAAGGCATTGAGATAGAGAACTCTTGAGTAATGCAAGGGTGTGACTACTCCTTATGCTGGAGGATTGACACACCAGCAATCAGTCTTGCCTGTCACAAGATGGGATGCTCACTTGAGGCAGCTAGAAGTGATTCTCTTTCTCTCTCTCCCTTCAACATGTGCTGCTCATTTTGGAATGGCCTAAATGACCCTTCCCAGGTGGAAGAATGGTCCTGTGCAGGGAAGTGCAGCCATGTGAATCTAGACACATGTTTCAGAGCCTGTCTGGTTACAAACTTTGGACATAACTTTAAGATAAACAGTTTACCTCTCAATTGCAAAAGGAGGTGAATACTTAGGCTGTCAGGGCTTCTGGGAGGTTCAGTGCTGGGTAGCCCAAGAAAGTGCTTTTTCTGGAGGATTTCTGTGTCTGTTTCCAAACTAACTGCTCTGGGCTTTACTCCTGTGACTGTGTGGGGAAGACTAAAAAACAAAGCAGATGCTCCCAGCCTACGTACTACTCTTCTCTGACCTATGAATGTCATTTGAATGAGCAGTTGCATGCTCTCCAAATCTGCCAGGAAAGGAAAACCTCCAGGCTTAGACTAAAAATGGCCAGTAATTGTTTGTTTTTGTTTTTTTTTAAATCCCAATACAGTATTTAGCTATACAATATTCCTACTGGAAATCAGGAGACTTTAACAGGTATATCAACTCCTTTAAAACATTAATTTGGGGGAGAAAGTGGGTTTACCTAAACCTACTTCACATCAAACTTAAGGGTCCCCTACTTGTGCATATTATTAAATAGCAAAGTTAAGAGTCCTATTGATTAAAGGACTTTGGCTCAGGCCTTCATTGGAGGAGGTAGTGAAACTGATGAATAAAACCTGGTTCAACCACCCAGCCCACTTTATGCGGTTATGTGACCATGACAGGTTCTGATCCTGCTCACTCTCAGCTTTCACTTTAAACAATTAAGTCTAGTTCTTACACTTCCAGAGAGCTTTCAGAAACGTAGGCTGCCTCTAAACCAGGGGTCGGCAACCTTTCGGAAGTGGTGCGCCAAATCTGCATTTATTCACTCTCATTTAAGGTTTTGTGTGCCAGTCATACATTTTAATGTTTTTAGAAGGTTTCTTTCTATAATATATAACTTAACTATTGTATGTAAAGTAAATAAGGTTTTTTAAATGTTTAAGAAGCTTCATTTAAAATTAAATTAAAATGCAGACCGGTGGCCAGGACCCAGGCAGTGTGAGTGCTACTGACAATCAGCTCGCATGCCACAGGTTGCCTACCCTTGCGCTAAACTAAAGCAGTGATTTTCCCCCAGGGCATCAGACTTCCTAAAGCTATAATTCCCATTACCTCACTGGGATATCAACTTTATAGCTTCCTGATAATACTTTCAAGCTCTGACTTTTTGTCAGTGCTGCTCTCATTGCTTTCAACTAGAATTTGGGTGCTCTGCACCTTTGGCAATCTGGCCCTTAATCTTAATTATTTCAGTGCTGATTAATTCCTCAGGTGGAGTGAAGAAGAGGCACTTGCTCCAGGGGCAGAGATTCAGAGGAGAAGTGATATAGGGAAGGGGAAAAAGAAAGGAACAGAAGAATGGGAAAAGAAGAGAAGAAAAGGGCAGAAATAGTGATGGTCAGTCATAGACCTGAGCAGATTTTCCCACTCAGTGATGGCCAATATTTAAGTCTCTTAACATCCAGGGTCATAAGGGACAGAGGATAATAATGAAGGGTCAGATTACAATACCCTTACACAAAGCAGTGCTGTACTCGGGTGTCCTGTTGATGCCCGATGCAGGGTGCAATTCAGTATCACAGGCTAGTGCCAGAGCACTGGTGCTGCTTTTCATACCAAAGTTGTTCTTTGGTAGCACATATGTAATACTATTGATAAACTACTGGCACCCAGTCCTGGTCAGTCTCACGTAGAGGGGAAGAGAACTCATACCTGGGAGTGTTACCTTTGTAAATAAAGAACATTTATGGACGGTGATGGGGGGGAAAGCAGGGGATTGGAAAGCATATTTCTCTCTCTTTGCTTTGCAAATCTTTTGGGAGCCTGACATGCTGTGTACTGATATCAATGTTGTATCCCTCCCTGTTCACTTGGATTTTACAGCTTTTGTTTTTTGTATTTAGGACCAGATTCTGATACCTTTACTGAAGTTGAGTAATAATAATGCCTAGATGGTAGATATAGTCCATAGATCTCAAAGGGAGGAAAATATCATCTCCATTTTCCAGGAGTTGACAGAACAATCCACATTAAACAAAATTCAGAATGGTTCTCCCCTTAGGGCAGTGTCCAGCTGAGGATGAATCGTAAGTCACTACTAACAAGACACGTAATTGTTTATCACCAGGTCACTGGATTGAAGCCAGCCTAGCTCATTAGTGACCTCAAATGTCCTGCTCAGCTGATGACTGCACCATGGTTGGTATGGAAGTGGGAGGTCTTGGTCCAGCATTAAGCAGAAAGCTATCCATGGAGCAATTAGAAGCAGAGAGAGGCTAATGATGCAATAAGCAGGGCTAGCTAACTACCCACTCATCTGTGAAGATGCTCTTTTCAGGTTAGGAGGAAGGCATGTGGGTAGGGCAGTGTGTCTGCGCAACTCTGCCCATGCTCTGCCTGTTTTGATGACCAGGGGCTTCAGACTCTGGGACCGTCAAGTCTTTACATTTTACCTGCAGTAGCCCATGTTACCCTAACAGGGGGAAAGTGTCAATTTTCTTCCTAAGAGCAGAAATACATCCTAGATTGTCTCTTGAAATCTGTCTCCTTTATGGCCCTTATCACCATAACGTCTGAGTTACCATGGATAGCATCAACAGTGCCTTTTTTTAAATGGACTTGGTTTCCTTTAGCACTCAGTTTCATGTTACACAGCTCCAGGCTCCCGTTTACCTGCAGGAGTCACTTTCCTGTTCTGTGCACACGTTGCCACCTGTACAGCTCTGGTGGCAGCAGGTACAGTCCCATGGAAGCCAGAGGAGCAGCTGCCTGTTACATGAATGGGCTTGGATTTGACCTGCTCTTATGCTCAAAGGACCATTTTATGTCCATCTCTAGTGTTGCTCACCAACTTTTGGCTGGGATGGAGATTCTCCTTCAGTGACTTCCTAAATCTCCTCTTGCTATTTTATGTGAGCAGGGCTGTGTGTGTGGCGGGGGGTGGTCATCACCACGCCCAGGGAATTGTCAAATCCTTAAAGGCATGTAGGCAACTAACTCCCATTGGTTACAATTGGATGTCATTTGAATGGGAATTTGGTGCCTAAATACTGTTGAGGATCTCGGTCTATGTGCTTAAAAGCTCACCTATGGAGCTTACACTAATTAGCCTTAAACTTACCTAGCACCTCCGCGCTCCAGAGCGCTTTACAAACTAAACGTCCTAACGCTCCTGCGCAGCAGGGACTATTACTATCCCCATTTTACAGGTGGGGAAAGTGAGCGACGGGAGTAACTTGCTGAAGAGCCCAGAGAGACTTGGTGCCAGTACTTGGATTAGGATTCAGGAGTCTCAGGGAGCCGGTCTGGCTTTCAGTTCCGCTAGGCCGCACCTCTGTCTGTCAGAATGTGACCTTTGATACGTTTATCTCATTTAGGCTGTCAGCTTCTTAAACGGCCTGGTCACCAGAAATATGTTGACATATGCGATCGCCCACCATTAAGCTGAGCCACTTTTTGGGTTAGGGGGAAGGGATGTTCTGGCATGTTTTTATCATTCAGCTGGCTTCCAGCGTACAGATATACTCAGTGGAGAGGGTCAATGTCGAGATCAGTGAAGCCCAGGATTTGAGCTACATTTTCCTCTGCGTTTTGGTTGCCGGGTTCATGTAACTCTCCAGACACATCCTAGCTCTGGTTATCCTGCTGCCATGGAAACCTTGAGACAGGTGAGCACAGCCTGCACTCCTGGTTACAGAGAGTCGTGTGGCCTCTTGAAGGCTGTTAGCCAGGCTGCTGCAGAGCTGTGCAGAATGCACTGAAAATGTGGGCTACGTACTGAACACGGTAACAAAGAGATTTGGTTCCCTGTGTTTTGAATAATTGAGGCTTGAGCGGATAGTGCTTGTGTTTTGCTGCCCCACCGTGCAAAGGGGAAAATATAAAAAAGCCCCCCATGCTGTGTATTTTCAGCTAAAACAAATCAGTGTAGCCTGCTGTCCCGAGCCCTTGAGCACTGCAAGGGGCATCAACACAGCCCTTGCTCAGGACTTGGATTTCCCCTTCAGGCTTCCCAAGTTCACATGCTAAAAAACAGTTTGCCCAGCAGAAGCTTGCATGTGTCCCAAGAGTCTCCCTTGTTGGGCAAAAAGCCTAGATCCCAGTTTCAGGTTGCAAGTTTGAAGCAGTTTCGGTAATGTGGGGCTAATAGGAGGAGGATCCCAGAGGATCTGAGCATCTCCCAAGCTCCTATTTCTTGGTCCATCATAGACCTCCTTATAATATGCATTGTAACCTCACTGACCTGGTTACATGTCTTCCCTAATCAGCTCCTGCTTTCCACCAGCCTCATGAAAACTTTATCTCTGGGTGCAGCCGCTATGCTCCTTACTTCTTCCCCTGCTACGGCATCCTTCCATTTCCTTTATTGCCTCCAACGGAGGCAAATCAGAGTGGCAGATTTACAGCTGCTACTCAGCTATCCAGATTACAGATCACCTGCCTTCCTATATCATCTGCTTGGCCCTGCACCCCAGCTCACCCCCTAAGCTGCAGCATTATAGGAAAGTCCCCACATTTTTCTTCCCACTTGCATACTATTCAGAAAGGACTAAAAAATCAAGTATAAACTATATGAAAATGGCCCTGTTGTAGCATCCTTTGGAATGTAAATGTGTGTGTGGCCTTTTGTTTTGCCTCTAACTTTCCTCCCTCTCACTTGTCTTTGAATGGAATGATTTCAGGAGTGGGAGGAGCTCTCTAAGAGTTGCTATGTGTCCTGACACTGTTTATGACCCATCAAAATATCCCAGGAATTCACCATGGCAATTCCTAGCTCCCATTCTTCCTGAACTTCCTCGGCTTCATTTAAAGCCAGTTCCTGATGCCACAGTGTATAATTATAACAGTCAGCATTTATGCTGTGCTTTCAGTCCTGAAAGGACTTTGCAAGCATTAATCAAGCAGTCTATTTATTCTTATGATCTATACAAGTAAATTCCAACCCCCTCTCCCTTGTCTTGTATAGGCAGTTACTGTTGTAGAATCATAGATTCGTAGGACTGGAAGCGAGCTCAAGAGGTTATCTAGTCCAGTCCCCTGCACTCATGGCAGGAGGACTACGTATTATCTAGACCATCCCTGACAGATGTTTGTCTAATAGACAATAGGAAGCGTTTTCTAGACATCTGAGCAGAATGCTGGGAACTAAGAACTCCTAGAACCCAAAGTCAGCAATGACAAATAGCTATTAGATCTTCCTGTGCCAGGTTAGCTTCTGAGCTCTAATTCTTGCATTGACGCCAACGCCTCTTGTAGCCTGGGAAATGTCTCTGAACCTTTGCCATTGTTGTTGTCAGTCCTACCAGCCTCAGGGCCCCATTGTGCTAGTGCTATATGTGGGGAGAAACAGTCCCCGCTCCAAAGGATAAACAATCTGTGTAGACAAAACAGGCCCGGAAATGCTGAGTGAGTTGCCCATGATCCTGTTGCAGCTCTGGAGGAGAAGTTGGTATTAGAACTCAGGTCTCCTTGGTTCCACTCTATTGTTCAGTTCACCTGACCAATACTGCCTCAATTTCCCCCTCTGTAAAATGGAGCTAGTGGTCCTTAGCTACCTTATTGTGGTGATGTGAGGTCTACACACACAAGTTGTACTGCTTTAACTATGCTGGTGTATCTCATGTGGTAAAACTTCCCTGGTGTGCCCACAGTTATATTGGTATAAATATACTTTATCCTGGTATAGCCATTAATAGAAGAAGGCAATAACCTATATGGCACCTTTTTCCTGCTGTAACTGTGTCCACATTGTGTGGGAGGTTGTACCAGTTTAAGTGTTTGTATAAAAAAAAATCACTCCCTCCCCACCACCCAGCCAAAATTGTTAAACTGGTGTGAAAAGCATGTGCAGACCAGGCCATGGTTAGCATTCCAAATTTTGCCCCCATTTATACTAGTATAAATGAAGAGGAACTCTGCTGGCTTTAGTGGAGTGACTCTGGATTGATGCTGGTGTTCAAAAGAGAAGAATATGGCCCAACCTTGGCAAAGTACTTTGAAGATGCAAAGTGAGACAAAACATTAGGTATCACTATTAATAACTATAGGTGGTAATCACTGTTCTGTGCCAGCCACCCTCGAAATTATCCTTCCAATAAAAAGACTCTGCAAAGTCAAATCTAAATTAAATTGCAAACATTGCCTTTTTGTAACTAAATATCAAGGTTAAGCAGATTTACGCCAAGTCACGATAATATAAATGGAAGTAGTTTAGCTGGTAACGTTGGATGTTTCAAGATGATGTTCAGTGAACAGAGATTGAACATGATACTCCATAAACAGGAGCAGAGGAGTGGAAATTCCATATTAAAGAGATGTTTTGCACTTGGCATGTTGTTAAGCATTTGATTACACTTTTTAATAAATGGGAATACTTAATATCATGCCCAGCTAGTCAGAACACTACAGATCTGTTCTGTTACCCAGTCAGCTAGCCCTGATGCATCTAAGGGTACGTCCAGACTACCCACCAGATCGGTGGTTAGTGATTGATCTGTTGGGGATCGATATATCGCATCTTGTCTAGACGCGATATATAAATCCCTGAACACGCTCCCGTCTACTCTGGAGCTCCACTAGGGTAAGCAGCAGAAATGGAGTTGACGGGGGAGCCACAGCCATCAATCCCGCGCCATGAGGACGGGAGGTAAGTCTAAATAAGATACGTCAACTTCACTCCTTGTAGCTGAAGTTGCATATCTTACATCGACACACCCTCCCCCTGCCCAGTGTAGACCAGGTTCTCCCATAGCTCCAGCAAGCCCTCTCTCAGAACTCCAGCCATGGAGTGTTCTGGATCCACTGGTTACCTCTTCAAAGAGGCACATGGTAGATGTAGCACAAACTTTGCACAGCATTCCGAAACCCCATTGCTCTTTCTTTAATAGCACAAGAACTGCAGAGTTTAAACCAATAAGAAACTGTACACATTTCCCTGCTTCAGTTTTCTCATCACTCTGGAGCATTCTTTAGGCTGTGATCTGGGTCCACTGGGTGTGTCCAGGACCGTTCTACTGCAGCTCATGCCTTGATTTCTGAGCCACGGAGCTTCTCTCTCCCACTAGATCAGCTTGCTTCCTCTGACTCCAGTTGGTCTTCAGCTAAACCAGCCCTGCCCCTGCTATGAAAACTGTCTGTTTCTTCCTCTGCTGCCCAAAGATTTTCCGTGTGGCTCTCTGAGTCTTCCCCTTGTGAGTCCTTTCTAAACCTCTTGTATTGTCACCTCTGTCTTTTTGTCTTGTTTGGGATTTTTCCATTCTCCGAACGCCAGCAGGCAAGTAGGATAAAACTGGTTTTCCTAGCTTCTGCTAACCGACGGTTCCAAGATGCTTCCACCTAAGTAGGTGGTCACTGAGGTCTAACGACCTCCCGTTGTACCTGGTCTGGGAGGGACATGATACAGCCTTTGTCAGCCTATAATAGAACCACACAGAGAGCTATTCAATGATATTACAATTTTCATAAGAATAACTTCACATTATCATTAAGCTGTGCAGATGGATTCCCCAGATCGTCACATCATGTGACCTGAGTTTGATGGATTTACATCTAGAGCCACTGGTTTTCACATTGCAAAACTACCCCCAGAATTGGACATTTTAAAAGAGAGGCCAAGATAGATGCATCAGAGGACCTGAAGGCTTCACTCAACCTCTACTGAAGATTCTCTCCACCGCAGGGCCACAGCACGCCGGCAGGAAGGCAGTGCAAGAGTTGGAAAGGCCACATGCATTTTTGTAAACAATAATTAGCATGAAAGGAGAAAATATTTTGTGACTCAGCAGATGCTCGAAGCCGAGCCATTGTTTTCATGGTTCTGATTGTACTTCAGCAGAAGTGACACATATGCGAGGCAAGAACAGCCTAGGCCATCTGAAGATATTATATTACATACAATAATTTATAGAAAATCATTAAACAATTAAATCTGGCAGATCTCTGAGCAAACAAAAAGCAGGCTGCAGTTTGTATGATAAACAGGGCAATTCCATTTTTTTCTAGGCCGTCTTCTTGGAATCTAACTTGAATCCTTATTTCAGAATAACTATAATTATCCTTAATTGCCATTATTGTTTAACATTTTTTAACATTTACAAGTGCAAACTGTTACAGTTTTCCATGCAGATACAGTCAGAAGCCAGGGTTCGCAATGAAAGCAATTAAAATGCCGCAATCATTACAAATATGTGTGTATATTCAAATGCGTGTGTACGTTCAATCTGCATAACTTGCCAGTATGTAGGCTAGAAATTCAGGTAAGTTTAGCATTTATTTAGAAATTCAGCAAAGCTGGTATTTCTTGCCATCTCCAGTGATTTGCAGCTATGGCTCTTTTTGGAAGGGCAAGAAGGAGGGAAAAAAAGCACTTTCTGTCTTACATCCTTGGAGAATACATAGCAAAGATAAAATTATGCACATGAATTATGCATATGAACGATGATTTCACTTCTGCTTTTGCTAGGGATTAGATCATGTTTGGTGTTAATCCTTTGTGAATATCTATATGTTCTGCAGCCATCTGAACATCCTCTCTGAATGTTACCAGCTCACAATAATTTCAGTGGTAATGGCTGAAAACTGCCACATTTCACTGGTAATGCCTTTTGTGTGGGCAATAACCTCAGATGGAATTTCAGATCTTGGAAATCAAAAGTAATATTAAAGGTGACGTCTTGTGTTCCCTAACTGATTTCAGATCTAGAGCAAGTGATTTTGCTGCCTCAGTGTGAGATACTCCTTCCAAACAAACCAACCCACCAATAAAAATACATGCAATAGATAGAAAAAGATTTAGCTATAATAATAATAATATTAATTAATAATAACAACAATAACAACAACGCAAGTCTTTGCTATTTTATATATATGCTTGGGAAAAACTATTCAACCCTTCAGGCAGATACTTCCTACGCTTGTGTAGCTTTGAAAAATCTCAGCCTTAAAGGTGGCTAGTACACAAGAAAGTCAAAAGCCAAGGAAAGTTAATGTTACTGCCGCCTCTTCTGGGAAGCAAGATCAGTAGTAATGAGAAATATGCCAGCATATCCTGGATTATATAAAGATAAAGCCTAGCAAAGAGGATGATAAAGGAACCCCATCAGATTAAAGCACATGCAACATAAATGTAAAGTATGTATGCAACAGAGTACAGTTCAGGCCCAACAGTTTTTACTGACATAACTCAAGGTACACATATAGTCTAGATCAGTGGTTCTCAACCTATTTACACTGTGGGCCACATATGCAGTTCTCTATCTGTCATTTGGGCCACAGCCGCACTATATATTTACTACCTGTATGGCCCGGAGGCTGTCACATGGGCCGCAGCTGGCTGCTGATTGGTGGGGTGACCATATTTCCCTCTGCTGAACATGGGACACCTGGTAAAATTACTCATATTCAAGCGAGTTCAACAGCAATCAATCGTACAAACGTTCAAATTAACATCAAGCTGACTGAGCCGCTGTTAAAAAGAAATACTGCGTAGCTGGAGTCTTTTTATTTACCTTCTTATCTTTAAGGCTTTAGTGTTCACATGGGGAAGGGTAATACAAACACACCCCTACTCACTCTCTCACACACACACACGCACACGGAGGGGTAACACACACACACTCCTGTATACCTCTCTCACACGGGGGAAAGAGCGACCAACCTGACCCTCCCTGCCTGGCTCTCTACACCCTCCATAGGTGGCTGGGCCCCCAGGACGGACCCGCCTTTCCTGGCACCGTGTCTTCCTGAGGCAACACATGAGGGGGGATGCAGGGTCACATGCTCCTCCTCCCCTGATTTCTGCCAGGATTCATACCAGAACGTGGCCAGCAGCAGCCTTTCAACACTGTGCGGGAGGGAAGGACGGGAGCTGCTTCCAGCTGCTAGGGAGCAGGAGGAGGGGAAGGGATGACCTGGCCTGTGTTTTTGCAGAGCTCATCTCTTCCCACCCCGCACTGCTCCTGTGTGCTGGAAGCAGCTTGTCCCTTCCTGCCCGCACAGTGTCGAAAGGCAGCTAAACACCTCCAGGCTGCTACTGGCCACTGACATAACCCAGGCGCCTCCTGTCCTGTTCCCTGGCTACAGCACGAGCAGGAAGGGGTTAAGACGTAAGGATGCATTGTGCGCCAGGGCCCAGGGAACCTGACTGCCGGGGCTTCAGTGAGCCTGGCCAGAGAGGTGGCTCAGCAGGGGAGGGTACCAAGGGGACAGAGCAGCTCTGCACTCCCTGGGGGCAGGACCCAGGGAGGGGCATGAAGAGGGTGCTAATCCCCTGCCCTGTGGGCTGCTGTGGAGCCTGCAGGTTCGGGGCATGAACAAGCTGGAAATTGCTTTCCCCCACCATTCCAGAGCTTAGCTGAGGGGCAGAGAGGCTTTCCCCATGCCAGCGCTGTGCCAGGCTTTGGCACATGCCGGGCTCGGCTCCTCTGGCCAACGCCCTGGGCCAGAGGGTTTTGAGCTTTCCCGGGGCGCCGGCCCAGCCAGAGGCAATGGGGAAAGGAAAGAGCCTGACAGCCAGGCTGTTGGTGAGCTGAGCATGCAGACCAGAGTCTGGTTCTCCACACTACGCTGGGACTGGGATGTGCCCCGCTGCGGGGATATAGAGGAGCAGCTGGGTTGGCGGGGTGAAGGGGCAAAGCAGGGGGAGGACAATGAAAGGGGAAGCATGTAAACGGTCCCACTACCAGCCTTGCACACCCATCCCCATTGTTAGCTACTGGATCCTCTCCCCCCCGCCCCACTCACTGCTGGTGGGCGGGTGGCTGCCGAGCAGGGACCCTCCAGTACTGATGGGGCAAGACAGAAAATATGGGACAATTTGCCTGTTTTGAAGAAATAGTTGGGACACCTGAAGGAGGGCTTAACTATGGGACTGACCCTTTAAAAACAGGACATCTGGTCACTACTGATTGGGCTGCGGGTTGAGCACCACTGGAGCCGTACCTATAGAGATGATGTTTGCTTATGTTTATACAGAAATGTGTTGAAATGTAAGCAGGCCCCAAAATCTATTTTCTAAAAATAGGCTTGACAGCAGTCAAGTGAGGCCTAGTAAACTATGAGTAAAGGGAAGTGGGACAGTTCAGAGGCAAGTTGCAGGTCACCTAGGACATAACCCCAGACCATGTTGTTGACATATTTTGTCCTAACTGATTTTCACAAGCATCTTAGATAAAATGTTAATGTCTTGGAAAATGCTATCTGTATTGACAGTTATTGGTGGCATTTACACAGACGCTAATTAAAGATGAGCTTAATGTTCAATGGCCAATGAGAAAGTAGAAAATATTTAATTGTGGTTAAAATGGTGGATTTAATGTTAATTGATTAAAGAGCATTTCTATAATTTATTATAAAAAGGGTATCATGCTAATTTTAGATTGGGCCCATCTCCCATCAGGGCACCATTAGAGAACGGGTTATCCCCATTCTCCTTATTTAGGGACTGATCACCCCATAATGCATCATTTTATCTCATACTGTGTGTATCAAGGCAGTGTATGGTAATAGTACAATGCTTGTTTGCTTAGCTTACTATTTTATATTAAATAAAGTCTTTAATGACTCATTCACTGTGTCATTCACAGCCCTCCAAGAAATTCAGTATTGATAAATGCAAAGTAATGGACATTGGAAAACAGGTCACAACGCCCAGAGCGGGCCAAATCTGAGTGAGTAGTATTGCAGTCTGCTGCACAGGGTTGCCCCACCACTTGGGTTTGGCCTGTCTGTCATACCCCTCCTCACCGGCCTGGGATTAGGGTTGTGGTGCCGGGTCGGAGGGTGCTGCTGCCCCTTTAGCACCTTGGTCTAGTACACCCGCTAAATCAAGAGGCTACATCAAGGGTAGATTATTGCAGTGTACTGTACCTAGGGCTATTCTTATGAGCTGGTGAAGGAGTTCTGCAAAGAGAACACGGGGTCTGTCTGCCAGTCAAATAATTTTAACAGCGAGAAATTGATCTCTTGACCAAAAAAAAAAAAAAAGGGCAAAGTGTGACAGCTCTGAAAATCTCAGCTGCCTTCAGGGGGGAACCCCCAAAATGGATGGGCTCAGAATGAGAAGCCACTTTTGCAAACGTAGGTCTAAGTGACTTGTGTACAGTGTGTCAGTGGCAGAACCAGGAGCAGAACTTGTGTGTCTAGACTCCAAGGGCAAAATCCCACCTCTATTGATGAGAGTTTTGCCTTTGACTTCAAAGGGGGCCAGGATTTCAACCCTTGTCTCTTGGCTCACTCAGGGATTCACTATTTCCTTTGCCTGTCTTGTCTTTTCAGACTGCAAACTCTGTCTCTGAGTTCCTAGCACAATGGGACCTTGATTTTGTTTGAGGCTTGTAAGTGCTACTGTTAATACAAATAATAATGAATACATCATTTTTTCATCTATGGTGTAATAACCCAGGTAGGAACATTATCATTATATATGATTTTTTCAGTCAAAAAGTGTTCCTTTATGCAATATGGAATCAGTGCAGGAGACTCAGCCAGGGTATAAGTAATTCTCTACCTAATCTGTACTCAAATCTATGGGTGAGATTTTCAAGGAAGCTGATGGGAATTAGACATCCCATTGATTTAGGCTCCTTTGAAAATCCCAAGCTAAAACGTTAATGATAGCCCAGTGTGATACATGCGGAAAGAACCCACAGGCTTTGGATTGTAAAAGCTTTGCTCTCCCGAGAAAGGAGTTTTGATGATTTATTAAGACTTTCACTTTTAATAATATTATAGCAGTTGATATTGGAAGATGGTCACACAATTAATGAAAATTCCATAGATTGACTGGGGAAGAAAGAGACCATTTTATGTCCCCTACCAGATGGCTTAAACCAGCTGCTCACTTTTTTCTTTGAACTGTGAGTCTAATAACTGTGAAACTTATATGTCCTTTGAAGTCTGTTTCTCTGCTGCTGAACCAGATGTATTTACATGAGAGTAGCAGAGCTTATTCAACAATTGCAAACTTCTGCTACTCCCCCCACCCCCACTGGATATTGTGTAATGTTTGTTCTGTCTTTTTGGTCTTGGAGGGAAGAGCAAACATTGACTGATCTAGTAGACATTGGTGCAAATTCATCCCTGGTGCAAGCGCACTGGCTTCAGTGGCATTACAGCCACAGTGAATCTGGCTCAGTGTCTTTATATGGCATGATGTCTGGTTTTGTTTGTTTCACGAGTCCACAGAATGTTTCAATCTTGTGCTCAAAGATTTGAGTCGGGGAATCAGTGAACTCAGAGGTAAGGGATCCCGGGTCATGAATGTTTAAATGCCCATTTTAAGCAAGAACGTTGAAAAGACAAAAGGAACTCTGTGGTTTCAAAAGCAGAGAAGCCCTTGGGCCCATTTTCAGCTGGTGCAAGTCAATGTAGCTCTGTTGGAGTCAACGAATTTACATGAGCTGAAAATCCAACCCCCTTATGCAAGTAGCCCATTGGGTTAAATGAGGTAACTCACATAAATAAAGATTGCTGGACCAGACTGTAGAGTTGAAACTAACAAGAAAGAATGCTCAGATTTGTTGATTGTGAGTGTTGAGTTGACTACAGAGAATTCTGACTTAGTTTGAAGCTTCGTTTTCGAAGATTTGCCTGAGACAGTCTATAGTACCCTTACGTTCATCCTTTTTTTAAAAAAAGACTTTAATAAGTGTTGTATAAAGTATGCAGTGTGAGGTATAATTTTAAAGTTCATAATCTGCTGAACATTATTGTCCTAGTAAAATATGTGTGGCAACACCATATGTAAAGTTATAAAATTCTATTGTATAAGACATGTTCCAAGTCTATGAAAACAGCTTCAAATCAATGCCCCAGAGACAAAAGGCTAGCAATCACCTTAGCCATATATCACCATAATAAAATGGACTATGACCTGATTAAGGGGCCATCCTATGGCAGGAAAAAGGGTGTGGGTAAGAAATTTACATCTTGGCAATGGAACCTATGTAAACAGACTGTCTGTTGCCTGAACCACTCCTTTCTCTCTATCTATTCTCTCCAACACCTGAAGATCAAAGAAACAGCTTTGAACTGGGGGGAGGGAGAGGGGGAATCCTATCTGAAAGGAGTTAGCAAGTAACACCACTAAAGCATGTGGTGAGAACTTTTTGCTTCACTTTGGCTTAGTACCTTAGGTATTAGTTTGCGTTTTACCTTTTATTTCTTTGTAACCAATTCTGACTTTTATGCCTCATTACTGGTAAGCACTTAAAATCTTTCTTTCTGTAATTAATAAACTTCTTGTGCTGTTTTATCGAAACCAGTGTGTGTTTGGATTGAAGTATTTGGAAAACACCATATGAGATAACAAGGTTTGTGCATATCATTTTCTATTAATGAAATGACAGACTTATATGAGCTTGTATTGTCCAGGAGGTACTGGGCAGTACAAGATGCACATGTCTGGGGACAAGTCTGGTGTCACTCTGCAATATAATTCAGGAATGGCTGACTAAAAGCACTCATATTACTCAGCTGGGAGTAATTTACATGCTAGAGGTTGTGTATGAGCAGGCCAGGAGTGGTTGCTCTCACAGTGAAATGGTGTAAAAGGCACCCCAGGTTGGGGAATTGAGGGGACACAGCTGTTCAACTGTCCAGATTACACTCTGAGGAATGCCACAGTGCCTAGAAAAATTATTTTTCTTTCTTAAGTGGGGTGGGAGACAGGGAGAAGATGGCACTGAACATGTATTTCAAAATTAAAATTCGGGACTGGAGAGAGTTGTTAACGCTGCAGAAACAAGCACATTAAAGCATGTTTCCTTTCTGAGAAATTGCTCTGAACAAATAGCATTCTGAGGTCCTATGTCTATGACTCCCAGAGAGAATATGCTCAATTTCCAGATAAAAAAAGTAGCTGCCAGCCCTGGAAACTCAACTTGTGAACTGAAAGTTGACCTTAGTTTTTCTGGTTTATGCCTCACCAACAATTGCTACAATCAGAACTTAGTTTACACTTATATCAAAGATGTGTGAGCTGTCTCTGTACTGTATCAATTTTTCAGTGCCAGGAGCAGGTAACGGAAGTCGAATCTTATTTTAGTCAGTAAAGTGAGCAGAAATGACAACAGATACACACAGGGCTTGGGCAAGAGGTTGCCATTTTTGCGTAGTCACTTTTTAGATGCGAGCCGGGCCGCATTTCATGTCATCTTCTGTTATTATTCACGAATGTGTTCTGGAGTTTGATGAAGTTCTTCTGTGCAGTTTATATAGGGCCTCATCCAATTTCTTTGACATCAATGAATATGAACCCTCACAGGTCTTAAAATTAAGACTTTGATTGCTGCCTTATAGACAAGGCCCTGTTCTAAGTGTTAAATCTAAACAGGCCTTTATGTAACACCCAAAGACAATGCTCCAAGAACCACAGATCAAGATTTTAATAAGTGACTAGTGATTCTAGAGCCTTCAATGTTTGGGTGGCCAACCGGAGGCACTTAAAAGGGGTCAGCTGCTTAGGACTGTCTGAATATCCAGCTCCTTTAGGTTTGTGTCAACTTGGGCACCCAAAATCTCTAGCATATTTGAAAATGTTGGCTACAAGGTTTAGACTAGAGGAACGGAACACTGTACTCCGATACTGAGCACAGACAAAAGAACTGCTGCATGTCATCTTTCCAAAGTAAAGATGCCAGTGTTTTAAGCCAGGCTGACAAAAAGATTGTCATAAAGAAGTACAAATCCAGGTGCTTTTGTTATATATATTTTTCCTTTTTGCTTACTTGCACATAGTTCATGATGTATAATTTTCCAGCTGGCAACATACTGATCTTGTGTAACTTGAATAAGACTTTCACGTTATCATCTTATTTAATTACCCCAAAAGCCATGGCATAGGTGTGGGGAAAACGGGGATCTAACTCATTTCAAATTAGCAACTTTGGTGTTAATGGAAGTTGCATAGCTAAATTCCTGCATACATGGCATATGGGACTCATAGATATTCTGAAAAGAAGGAAAGGAATGTCACATGTTTTGGTGTTTAGTACTTAAGTGTTTTTACTGCAACATGGTAAGCCCCATAGGTCTCCATTCCCAAGTACTGTACTAGAAATTGTTCCTGATCTCTGTCCACGGTGAATATAGTATTTGCAGAGTAGTATCTGGCTGAATAAAGCATGAACAACTCCCAGAAACAATCTGTGAGCCCTACAGTATAAATATAGTGCTATGTTTTACAATACATGGCTTCTGTCCGGATTTAGAGCAGAGAGGATGCAGTCTTCCATGCACTATTTACAAATGTTGCATCACAGCTGAAGCACAAGAGATTTTAAATAGCTTCAAAATAAAAAGAACTAAGCCTGAGTGTGTCTATGATTAAAATTAGCCTGAGACAAAGTTTGCACACTGGCAGAGGTGGCCATATGCTCTGCTTTCTAGTCTGCCTCCCAGCATATTTATGTTACAGGAAGCAGATGCTTCACCTAGAGCAAGGGTCTGATTGGGAAGGTAAAAAGCTCACTAAAATTGCCTTAGTATAATGTATTAATAGTAAGGAAGTTCCTGTGGCAAAGGATGCTTTTCATTGTGTGTTGTACAGGCCCTAGCACCCTGGGGCCCCAATCAGGACCTTTGGGTGCTACTGCAGTATAAATAATAATTATAATTACAAAGGGAATTAGCAAAGAAACAAAACAATCCTACCCCAAAATAAAAAGGCAAGAACAAATTGGAAAACAATTCAGCACTTTTGGTGTTAAATCGTGTGCTGTTCTTGTTTGAGATATCTGGTGAATTTAAGGCAGGTGAAAGCCACTGAATCTGCATCCATAAATCCAGGGGTTGAACTGAGAAGGGGGGAAAAAATGTAGTGATGATCCCCCAACCTCTATCCAAACCCCAAGTTCCACTCACTTGTGACACCAGAGATTGTCATAATACATATATCCCTCTTCTTTCTTGGTTCGATCAGCAGGGAAATAGTTAACCATGTCTATGTTTAACTTGTTAGGCTCCACAGTTGACATCTCATTGAAATGAACGGGAACAGTTCACGATTCTCAAAGCTGTTGTTTCAGGCTGTCTGCGGGTTCAGGAAGGCCAAGGTTCATTGCTTTATGCTCAGTTCACATTTGGAAGGTTCTTTTTGCAACCATAAGGGTTGGAGACTTTTTCTTTTCAAATGAAAACTTGCCATGAGCTGGCGCATGAGATAATGGCTACCACAAAACAAAACGAAACACCAGCTCACTAAACCACTGCAAGGTGTCCAGTTCCACGTCTGCTTGAATTCCTCTTTGCACAGAGCAGGTACAGCATGATTGGTAGCAAGTACAAGCTTTGCTCTAACAGGCTTTTTAACCTAGAGGGATAACCGCCCGCCCTCCCCCTTCTTCAATTCCTTGGATTCCTGCTGAAAGTCCTTACTCTCTAGGGAATGGAATGAGACCACCAATTCCCTCAATGTAACCCACCAAACAGCCATCAGAAAAGGAATTACTTTGTTAACCTCTATCTAGGCCAAATCTAGACCAATGTCCTAGAGTTGAAAGATTCTGTATCCCGATTCCAATTTCCTTAACTCTCCAGTGCTGTGTATCTGTCACCTTTTATGAGTATATTCAAGCCAGTTATAAAATAAGGGTAACAGGTGGATAACATATGAAGCCCTGTGAGTGATGGAGGTTATATAATATGTATAACCTTTCGATACCTAGTGTTGTCAATTCTCCTTTTGCTACAATTAAACATAAAAAGGACCTAAAATTCCTATCTATGATCAATAGCTACATGATCCTTTACTAAACAGTTAATCTTAGAGTTGTGTCATCTTGTTAAACAGAGAAAGGCAAAACCAGGCACCTCTCCACTTTGTCTTTCTGACTGAAATCACACTGAAGATTCTTTGCTTACTCACCTGGGGCTTTGTGACAATACCGGTGGGAAACATAGTCAGTTAGTGCCACCTACTGTATAGTTTTCTGCAGATGCTTGAACTTAATCTACCTATCAGCCACAACTCTTTGCCACTTTGCAAACAATGCAAAAGCCCTGCAAATAGTTCATCGTGTCCTTTCTTCTCATCATCATTGGCTTCAGAATCCCACAGGGAAGCACTCATTTTTCAGATGAGAAGTAAAACCAGAATCCTGATCATTCAAGCTCATTAAAAATCCCCTGGGACTTTTTGTGACAATAAGGGTGTTAGCCCTAACATCATAGCTACATTCCAGTTCAAATACTTATTCTTCTAAATTCTCCCTCCAGTTTCCAATGGATAAAGAACTCTTCTTCACACACTTTCCTAAACCGCTGGGTAATATAATTGTGCACTGTTAAACAGCGGCTGGGTTTCATCCTAGCTGTGACAGCCTTTTGGTGGTGCGTGAAGTGATTCTTATGTAGTTTATAGAGCAACTGGTTAATTGATAAAGCACTTTGAGATCTATACACTTTGAGAGTGATATATCGCTTCTCAGCCTTATGGCTGAGGGGTGAAAACATTATTATTACATTAGCTGTAACAAGATAGCTGCATCTAAGACCCTATATAGGAATGTAAGGCTCTTCTGTAGTATCTCCCTAGGCTTTAGGTGGTAAACCTTGCATTAAGATTCATGGTGCATTACTGCTGAATCATGTGCAGGCATGTCCATTTGGATTTAACCAGGATATAAAGAGGGAGGGAGTGGTTCTTTGGGCTAGAGGAAACTAAGGCAGATGAAGTCCAGTCGTGAAGCTGCGGGGCTTGTTTGCACATGGAATTATTCATGAATAGCTATTGCATTTTAAATTCATACCCCACCCTAATCAGAATTAGTTGTCAAGTGTACACAAATCCTTATCCCAGAATAAGAATGTCCACACATGGAGTTAACTAGGAACATCAGGAATAACTCCATGCAGAGATAAGCCCTAATAAATCCAAATGTCAGGAAAGGGATGATTTTGAAAAGTAACTCAGAGTTCTGTGCTCTGATAAGGACAGGGAGGACTTAGAATGAATGGTCTATCTACCGTTAAATTTATGAAGCACCCTGTTGTGCACTAACTAGATGCCATGTACCTAGAGTCACAATGCCTCCTCCCACAGACAAGAGATAGATTGTCCAATCTGTCCTTTATTTAGGTGTTTAGTTGGGCAAACTTTCAGTGGGCTGTTGCTGGGTCATTCCAATGCTCTGTTCTCAGATTTGAGCCTCGGAAGAGAAGAGAGTGTTGTCCCATGTTTCCTTCATATCTGTTAGCTTAGACTCAATCCCTCAAAGTAGTATTTTATAAATTAAGTGTCATATATAAACCACAAGAGTTGGATTTTGAGAGGTACATGAAGAGCAGCCCATGCCCTATCTATTGTTTCCTACTCTCATCTCCAGGGCTTCCGCGTAATTCACACCTACCAAAACACCTCATTCAGTTCCAAACCTGGTCTGTTTTATTTTCATCTGTAAAACCAGAGCTATGAAACAAGGCAAACACCTGTGAAATAGTGCTGTTTAACAATGAAATAAATTAGAATTCTGTCGAGGACATCAAGATGTCACGTCTCGGCTTGGCAGAATTTGATTTTAATTTGTTTATCATTTTGACAGATATTGATGTCTTTTAGACTTGTATTGATTTAAATTTTCACAGTTGTCGGAAATTAGGGGTGGTACAGACAAATATTTAATGAGAGTAGACCCTGAGATTCAAAAAGTTAAAACTTTATAAACCATTCAATGATCAACATCACATGCCAAAGTATAGAAAGTAAATGTTCTTAAATCCAGACCTGTTTTTACCATTTGTTCACTAGTCCACTTGTAACAAACCTTGTTCATAAGTCTAAATCACTGGATTTTGACTCTAAGAAGTTCTCAAGCAGCATTTTTCTTACTCTGTCTAGCTGTATATTTCAGTTATCAGTGGGATTATTGTTTCTGCAGTTTGTGGGTAGATGGGGAAATAGATGTTTACTAACATTTAATGATAAAAATCTAATTCTTCCAAGCCTACTTATGCCTGTACAAATGACACAGGCACTGTGCTTCTAAACCTGTCAAAGGAAATGGAGTCCTTTGCTGGCTGACTTTGAGGAACACCCTTTTGTTCTGTATCATTTACTCTGAGGTCCTTCTCCTTTTCGTGTTTTTTTTTCTCTCTCTCTCTCTCTCTCATCTGTCGGGAATTGATTTTTTGCTGAGATGAGCAGATTGCCTTGTGAGCCGTTAGGCTCCCACCCAATCCCTCTGGGTGTACAGTTGGCTAGAGTTTGTTTTTTTAACCAGTGTTTGATGGTCTGGCTTTATCATATGGCTCATGATAGTTGCCCTAGAAATGGGATAGGTAAATAAACCAACACACTGACATTACAAAAATGCATAGAAACTACAAACACAGGGCCCCAACTGGAGCCACTGTAATATCCATTAGAAAAAGCACAACACAGCTTCCCTGATACCAAGCCAGCGTTGGCCTGAAAACAATTTCATTAGGGATATTTCTAATCCAACTAGGAAATATAAGCAGAAACAAACATTAAATAAAAGGCCCTTTGTCCTCACAACATGTCATATGCTTTTTAATACCCTGGAAAATTACAACATCAAACACTCAATTGAGAAAACCATTGTGAATGTTAGACTGTAATCTCATCATCTAAACCACTAAACATCTGTTGGCCCTAAAAATCACTCTCAGTGAGGCTAAACACATTTTTTTTTTCTAAATAAAGAAACAGTGTGGCATGCTATTCCCTCCAAGGTGTTTCACTAAATTAGACGTAAGTGCTATACAGACATTTGTACGAGAGCTGGGAAAATGCTGCATAAAAGTGTTTGCAAACACTTATCTGTATAACTGCAAATTTGCTAGAATAGCAAATATATAGCATCATTGTCTACTATTGTTTTCTTTCTGTGAAAAATCTGTCCCTTTGAATGTATTTAGACAGAGCCTGTGGAGCTCTGGTCGTGACTGGGGACTCCGCATACTATGATAATATCAGTGTTAAATAATAACTTGTGTGAGCAAAATTTTGTTCATAAGGCTTTTTGAGGAAAGGGAAGATGATGTGATTTCCTGTGCAAATATGTATGAACACAGAGCATTCAAATGAAGCATTCACATGACCATCCTGAAAGCTCTTTGTGTGTTTTGAAATACGGTAATCAGGAAACAAACACTGCCATCTGACTTAAGTGACCAGTCACACAGCATGAAGAGAGAGTATTTAAGGCTAGAGGGCACTTTCTCCTCTTCCGAACTGGAAGAGCAATACCGTAGCATGTTTCTGCTTTCCTTTCTTGCAGGCAGATGGAAATGTTAAGACACCTTTTAAGAAAGAGGCATATGTTGCCGTAGCTTGGAAAAGAATTCTTGCTAACCTTGGGCTTACTCTTGCTTCCAAGGAAGTCGGTGTTCAAATTTACATCGATTTCAGGGCTTGTCTACATCAGAAAGTTGCAGCGCTGGTGAGGGAGTTACAGCGCTGCAACTTTGAAGGTGTACACATCTGCAGGGCACCACCAGCGCTGCAACTCCCTGTTTGCAGCGCTGGCCGTACTCCCGTTTTGTCTCGGGTGTAGAGGATCCAGCGCTGGTGATCCAGCGCTGGTAATCCAATGTAGACAGTTACCAGCGCTTTTCTTGACCTTCGTGGAAGGAGGAAGCCTCTGGTAATCAAGCTGGTTTCCTTTCCCGGTTTGCTCTCTCGGTCCCGGAGCCAGCCAGCAAACCGCAGGGAAGGAGACCTGCTTGCTCGGGGTTCCGGGACCGAGAGAGCAAACCGGGAAAGGAGACCAGCTTCGCCGCGGTTTGCTCTCTCGGTCCCGGAGCCACCCAGCAAACCGCAGGGAAGGAGACCTGCTTGCTCGGGGTTCCGGGACCGAGAGAGCAAACCGGGAAAGGAAACCAGCTTCGCCGCGGTTTGCTCTCTCGGTCCCGGAACCCCGAGCAAGCAGGTCTCCTTCCCTGCGGTTTGCTGGGTGGCTCCGGGACCGAGAGAGCAAACCGCGGCGTTCCCGGTTTGCTCTCTCGGTCCCGGAACCCCGAGCAAGCAGGTCTCCTTCCCTGCGGTTTGCTGGCTGGCTCCGGGAACGCGAGAGCAAACCGCGGCGAAGCTGGTCTCCTTTCCCGGTTTGCTCTCTCGGTCCCGGAACCCCAAGCAAGCAGGTCTCCTTCCCTGCGGTTTGCTGGGTGGCTCCAGGACCGAGAGAGCAAACCGCGGCGTTCCCGGTTTGCTCTCTCGGTCCCGAAACCCCGAGCAAGCAGGTCTCCTTCCCTGCGGTTTGCTGGCTGGCTCCGGGACCGAGAGAGCAAACCGCGGCGTTCCCGGTTTGCTCTCTCGGTCCCGGAACCCCGAGCAAGCAGGTCTCCTTCCCTGCGGTTTGCTGGGTGGCTCCGGGACCGAGAGAGCAAACCGCGGCGTTCCCGGTTTGCTCTCTCGGTCCCGGAACCCCGAGCAAGCAGGTCTCCTTCCCTGCGGTTTGCTGGCTGGCTCCGGGACCGAGAGAGCAAACCGCGGGGAAGATGGTTTCCTTTCCCGGTTTGCTCTCTCGTCCCGGAACCCCCCTTGAAGCCGCCCAACAGCGCTGCAGTGTGGCCACATCTAACACCACTTGCAGCGCTGGTTGCTGTAAGTGTGGCCACTCTGCAGCGCTGGCCCTATACAGCTGTACTAATACAGCTGTAACAACCAGCGCTGCAAAATTTTAGATGTAGACATGGCCTGAGAGCAACTGCCCTACTTAACCATAGTGAGTAGCCAGCTAGACCTGGTTTAAAACATTTTTTTCAATGAGAAATGGCTTTTCTTTATTTTTTGGAAGTTTCCAGCCCCCCCACTCCGCCATACTGAAAAACCCCAAATATTTGGTTTTCACCAAAAATTGAAAAATCTTCTCCTTCTTTTTTCCCTCTCTCCTTTTACATTCCCCACCTTTTTAATGACAAAATGGAAAAGAGAAACAATGAAACACCCAACAAGGGGAAAAAACAAAACCTGAAAACTCAGAATTTGGGGTCTGGTTTTTTTCCTTTACAAAATTCAAATTCTTTGGACACTTTGGCCCAGATCCTCAAAGGTATTTAGGTGCCTAACTCCCATTTAAATCAATAGGAGTTAAGGGCCTAAATACCCTTGAAGCTCTGGGCCTTTCTCCCTGCAAACAAAGGATGAGGACAGTTCTGACCAGCTGCAAAATATTGCTCGGGAATACAACCAGGAAGCAGCTCAGCTGTCAAGGGCAACATGAATACTAGCAAATATGGCTGTGTGCATAGATTATCGATAACAAATGTGTATGTGAGTGCAGTATCTGCGCTCCCAGAAAGCTGTCCACAAGTGTCAGAGTAGTTGCAAACTACAGGTGTTCCTGTCCTCCCCCCTGAAGCATATAGGTTCCTTTTAGTATCCTGTGCTTTACTGCAGATCTGTCCTATAATAATAATACCTAGCTTTCATATAGCACTTTTCATCAGTAGATCTCAAAGTGTTTTACAAAGGAAGTCAGGAGCAATATCCCCAGGCACAGAGAGGTGAAGTGACTTGACCAAGGTCACCAGCAGGCCAGTGGCAGAGCTGGGAATAGAATCCAGGGCTCCTAAGTCCCAGTCCAATGCTCTAGCCACTAGGCTACACTGCCTATGGAGGAGGACAGCGTTGTCTTAGATTTATTTCAAGGCAGTTTTTAAAGTCTCTGTCTATTTCCTTTCTCTCACCCTTCATCTGTCTTGTGTATTCAGATTGTAAACTCTTTGGGGCCCTCTTACTCTGGGTAGAAACCTCCAATGATTGGGATTCCACAACTTCCCTGAGAAGCCTATTCCAGTGCGTAACTATCCTTATAGTTAGAAAGATTTTTCCTAATATCTAACCTAAATCTCCCTTGCTGCAGATTAAGCCAATTTCTTCTTGTCCTACTTTCAATGGACATGAAGACCAATTGACCACTGCCTCCTTTATAATATCCCTCCACTGCCGTCTTTATAACAGCCCTTAACATATTTAAAGACTGTTATCAGGTCCTCCCTATGTTTTCTCTTCTCAGAACTACATGTGCCCAGATTTTTTAACCTTTCCTCATGGGTCAGATTTCTAAACCTTTTATCATTTTTGCTGCTCTCCTCTGGACTCTCCAATTTGTCCACATCTTTCCTAGAGTGTGGTACCCAGAACTGGACACAGTACTCCAGCAGGGGCCTTACTAGTCCAAAGTAGAGTGGGACAGTTACCTCCCACGTCTTACAGGAGTGTTGTATGCAATACATTTTCAATGATATTAACCTCTTTTGCAGCTGCACCACATTGTTGGCTCATGTTCAATTTATGATCCACTATAACCCTCAGGTCCTTTTCTGCAGTATTACTGCATAGACAGTTACTCCCCATTTTGTATTTGTGCATTTGAGTTTTCCTTTCTATATAATAAACTAATAAAATAAGAACAACAAATATTTTTGGACTGGGTGTTTCCATGAGGAATATAAACTCTTCCAAGCATAAAACTGCGAGCTGTGTAAGGGAAGGGGTTGTGTAGTCATATGTGTGAGGAGTTCTTTGCAGGATCAGGGCCTATGTTTGTACATAGATGACTTTATTAAAGGTCTGGGATTTTAATCCTTGTTTCAGTCATTGGATTTCCAATCAAACAGAGATCTATCTGCTGTATTAGCTGGGCAGTGTGTTTTCAGCCCAGCCAGATTGGATGGGTGTCCCAAAACTTTTTGAGTGTCCCAAAACTTTTTTCTGCACTAATATGGGGCCACAGTACAGAAAAGGTTGAGAAAAACTGAATTAGGGACCAATCCTCTGCTGTGTGCCAGAGAAGGGGATTCTACTGAACAAAATTACAGGTGCCCCAAATTTTAATAATCACAAATGATGGGCCCCCCAAATTGCAGGAGCCCTGACAGGTACACATGTAGAGCAGGGGCTGACCTCCATTGACCATGTGTCCAATGGGGGAGTGATGGGGGGCTGCGGGCTATGGGTAGGGTGACCATATGTCCCATTTTGGCCAGCACAATGCCTTTTTTAAGCCCCGTCCCAGCCGTCCTGAGTCTTTTGATTAGTTGGCAAGAGCAAATGGGACAAATCCCCACTTTTGTCCAAAAAGCGGGGTGCAGAGGAACAGGGGTTTGTGTGAGCAGCAATGCCAGCCTTGGGCACGGGAGGGGGAGAAGGGGGGAGGCAGGGCTCTAGCGAGCAGCAACACCAGTCCCAGTCTTTGGGAAATATGGTGACTCTATCTAGTATGTGCGTTGCTGCTTGCCCAAGCCCTGTCTGCCCGCGTGCAGGGAAGGGGGCTTGCAAGAGCATTTGGGGGCAATCCCAGGATGGGGGATAGAGCTCAGGCCAGCCCTGTAGGGAAAGATGGTCACCCTACCCATGGTCGTGCAAATGAGCTGCGGCATATGATTGGGGCTAGGGAAGATGGAAACCCTCGGGGGCATTGGAGCTGGGGGCTGGGCCCCTGGGGCCCAAGGGAGCTGGGGGGGTGATAGGGACTCGGGCGCTGGGGGGAGGGTGATGGGGGCTGGGCCCCTGGGGCCCAAGGGAGCTGGGGGAAGGGTGATGGGGATTGGGCCCCTTGGGCTCAAGGGAGCTGCGGGTGATAGGGACTGGGCCCCTGGGGCCCAAGGGAGCTGGGGGCCAGAGGAGCTGCGCCCTTAGGTGCAACGGTGATGGGGCGATTGGGGACAGGACACCGGGCGCAAAGGAACAGATGGCGGGCGCCCAAGCACCCTGACCCGGAAGTGCTACCTGGTTGCCATAGCGCTGACGCGGCCTGGCCGGGGAAGATGGCGGCGGGGCCTGGGGAGGAGGCGGCGGGGCCTGAGCCCGACCCCGAGTCCAGCGGCTCCATCCGGCGCTATCTGGCCCGCCTCAGCGCGCTGCGGCCCCTGCCCGGCCCGGATCGAGAGGGCGAGAGCGGCCGCCGCACCGAGCTGCACCTGCTGTTCGACCAGCTCATCTCCGAGAACTGCGGCCCGGGGGCGCCGGGGCCCACGGAGGCGCCGAGCCCGCAGGTAATGGGGGGGCCCTGACACGTGGGGGGGCGCGCCCGCGGGTAACGAGGGGGCGCGCCCGCGGGTAACGAGGGAGGCCCTGACACGGGGGGGGGGGCGAGCCCGCGGGTAACGAGGGGGGCCCTGACACGGGGGGGGGCGAGCCCGCGGGTAACGAGGGGGGCCCTGACACGGGGGGGGGCGAGCCCGCGGGTAACGAGGGGGGCCCTGACACGGGGGGGAGGCGAGCCCGCGGGTAACGAGGGGGGCCCTGACACGGGGGGGAGGCGAGCCCGCGGGTAACGAGGGGGGCCCTGACACGGGGGGGGCGAGCCCGCGGGTAACGAGGGGGGCCCTGACACGGGGGGGAGGCGAGCCCGCGGGTAACGAGGGGGGCCCTGACACGGGGGGGCGAGCCCGCGGGTAACGAGGGGGGCCCTGACACGGGGGGGGCGAGCCCGCGGGTAACGAGGGGGGCCCTGACACGGGGGGGGCGAGCCCGCGGGTAACGAGGGGGGTCCTGAAACGGGGGGGGGGCAGAGCCCGTGGGTAACGAGGGGGGCTGACACAGGGGGGGAGCCCGGGGCAGGGTGGGACTGCACCAGCTCTGTAGGGTTGGTGGGAATGAGGGATGGAGTAAAGAAAGCTGGATGGGGTGGGACTAGTAAAGTCCTATCTCCTAATACTCTGCCAGGCTATCACTGAGGGTGCTCCCTTGCTGCCACCCCCCAGGTTTGCTCTCTCTGTGGAAGTGCCACCTGCTCCCAGAGACTGGTTATGATTTAAACCATGACATGGAGGGGGATGAGTGTTACCCCAGTTGCGTGTAATGGTTCAGTACAGGCGTGTTCTCAGCCCACCCGTACGATGGAAACATTCAGAATGGTCATGTCTATGCTAGAAAGTTGTACCTCTTTCCTGCTATAATGGTGTAGGTAGTGGTACAGCCTCTAGTCTGGAGACACTTCTGTCAGGATAGTTGTGCTTTAGATCAGTATAGCTATTCCCATGTGGGAAGAGGGATAACTATACTGGCATGAATCGCCTTTATACCAGCATGGCTACAAGTATAACTGTTTAGGTTAAAAAAAAATTATCTCCTAACCAGCACAGTTATATTGGTACAACTTTCAAGTGTAAACCAGGTCATTTTGGCGATCCACTGTTGAACCAGTTTCCTTGCTGGTGTAGCCCCACATTCTTGCTGAAACACCAGTCAGGAAATTGTAACATTAACCTTAGCTCTGCCCCTGTGCTGCAATTGACATATGGAGCAAGCGCCCTTTGCCCACTTCCTGGTGTTACAAAAATAACTCTGCTTGCTTCCCCCCATCTATGTATGGCTAATAGATCTACTTGCTTATCTATAGGTCACAACACACTAGAGCTGCCTAAAATTTGGAATTTCCAGTTCATGGGAAATTTTATCATTTTGAAGTTTGGTTTCAGACCTGATTTTTTTTCAAAATTTCCCAAGAACTAGAAGCTCCAAAATACATCGTTCCTGAAAGGAAGTAAGTTTCCTGGATCCCCAGCAGTACAGTGCAATTGGCATGATTCTTGTCAGTTTCACAGTCCCCTACCCCTTTAGCAAGCTCTGGTTCAGCTTGGCCATGCCCACTTCCCCAGGACTGGGGACCCCAGAGCTTCCAACCTCCTGGGTAAGTTGGCTCCCTGAATCCCATAGCCTGGGAAGCCAGCTGCCCTGAGAGTTGGGCATCCTGGGGAAGCCCAGCTCAGTAGCAGGAATCCTGGAAGTCCTGAGAGCCCCAGCTTGAAGTTAGCCTTTCAGGCTCCCTACTGTAGTGTCAGAAGCCTAGACCCTGAGGTTCTGTCTACACAGCAGCTGGGAAGGCACTTCAAAGTGCCTGTAGACAGACATGCACGAGCTCTTGCAGGCTAGTGCTCAAAAAATAGTGGTGTGAACATGGTAGCATAGGTGGCAGCTTGGGCTAGCCACTCAGTGAGTACCCAGAGGGCAGGTGGGCTTATACTCAGGCAACTAACCCAGGCCATCATGACCATGCTGCTGTTTTTAGCATGCTAGCTCAAGTCTGTCTATCCACCCTGGGTAGCATCCTCCCAGCTGCCACATAAACATACTCTGAGAGTCACGGCTTTTAGGAGTGCCATGCTTACAGCTCTCGCAGCAGGGAGTCTGGAAGCCATGGCTGAGTTGTGTTATAATAGTCATGTGCAGTGGGGTAAGGTCAGTGGTAGCAGACATCTCTGGTTTATATGCCATGGGTAGGAGAAGGTGATGGACATAATTAAGGTGGTTGTTAGAACTTTCTTTGACAATTTCCTGTCTCTGCAGCATTTAGATTCTCAATTACTGCGCAACATCGTAGTAATTGTTTTGTAGGGGAAATAAATTAACTATGCAAAAATGAAGATAATTTATTGTGGGTCTGTTGTATATAGCATGCTACTCTGACATTAAATCAGTAACAATTTTTAATTACCCATTAGTCTTCCTGTTTGTTTTTCACAGCAGTCACACAGCTTTTCTTTTCATTTTGGGAAGTGCTTGTGATAATCTTCTCCTTTCACACTAATATTTTAGATATTGCTCCTTTTTTCTTTCCTCTGTTCCTTTGTTTCCTACCTCCTCTTTTTCCTTCGGCCTTTATTATATGTTATGCCTTGGTCTTTAAATATTATTTCTCTCAGTGCTAGATTCTTAAGTGGTATTTTGCATATTTAGAGGCAGATCTAGTAGGTGTTTGCCTATGTCATATGGACAGTCTACTCACTAGGTGCTGTATTGACTTCAGTTGTGCTCCACACAGAATCATAGGACTGGAAGGGACCTCAAGAGGTCATCTATTCCAGTCCTCTGCACTCATGACAGGACTAAATGTTATCTAGACCGTGGATCCAGGTGTTCTGCCCATGCAAATCCATTTGCACAATTGAGACTTTAGCTGGTGGGATGGTCTCTACTCTGGAGCTACAATTTTGTATTGTCTCAGTGATAAATAATCATTAAGGCTTCTGCGTCTCTTTTTATCCAGGATGTTTGTGCTCTACTTGTTCAAGCCTGTCAACTGGTTCATCTCAATCAGGAACATCTCGTCAACAAAGTTTGTCAACTCATTCATCATTTACTTAACAGATTCCAGGTATGGAAAATTTGATTGTTCTGTCCCTACTCTTCCAAGCATATGGATGTGGGCCAAAAGGGTTCTCGCCTCCATGAGGCAGAACCAATAGAAAGAACCTAATATGACTGCTCTTGAATTTTTACCTTCCATTCATCCTGCCATTCTTCTGATCTACACTCCTAGCTTGGCTATGCCTGGCTAAGTGATTGCTGATGTAAGAACTACATGTGATGACCCTCTCGCAGGAGACAGAAAAGTTTGTATCATGCCTTCGGTCTTGGGGAAAACAAGAATCCCATGGCCGTTTCCTAAATGTAGGCTGTTTCTGTAGCAGCATGAATTTCTAACAGCCAAATCAATTGAGTCACTACCCAGCTAGAGGAATGTTACCCTGGCTTGAACAATGTGCAATATAATAAGGTTGCCTTTTGGAAGTTCTTAAATTCTGTATTTTTATATGATGACAGGTAGTAGTTGATGAACAGAATTTGGATTTTCTTCTGTCCTATTCCATCTCTGCTCTCAAACAGTGCAGCTCTTGGACACACACTGAAATTCTGCAAGCCTTAGCAGCTCTTGTTTACAACAATGGACCTAATTGTCAGAAGGTAGGTTGAAAGCTGTGCTGAATTTATTGCTAAGAGAAAGTGAACTCCAAAGCCTCAGATCCCTATGCTCCCTTCCCCTTCCTTTCCTTCAAAAGGAAAGAAAAATGTCATATTCTCAGACGCACATAGTCTCAATGTTAACTCCTAACATAGTGTCAGTAATTGAAGGGGAAAGCACGTTACAGGGATGTTATAATAATTCCATAATCAAGCATTACAAATCCAGGAAATTCCAAGTTAAGGTTACATTGAAGAGAAATCCAAACATATTTTAAGGTAAGAAATTCACAGTTAAGGCACCAAACAACTTTATCTTTGCCCTGTTGAGAGGCTGTACAATAACTGTAACGTTATGTTTTACTGTTTGTTATTCCAGATTAGATTAAACTGTTTTAATATACCCTGAGGATTTTTTTTTCATATTTTTTCCACTTTTAGTATCATTATAGGGCAAAGTAACCCCAAAGCAGCCAGAGCACACGAGCCAGTTAATCTGCTGGTACAGCTGCTTAGCGTCGCCAGATCAGCACAAAGCAGCTACAGCACACTGGTGAATGTGGACCTTAATTTGCAGTTGACTTATTGGTTTAGATGGTTGGGTGAAGGCTGGCCGGCCCCTGGTGTCCCCATCTCAGCCAGATGGAGAGGTGACCCTAGACAGAATTGCCCTTCTGCAGCATGTGCACCGCCTCCCTGTAAGATCTCATTTCCTGCTATAAAGGCAGGGTGTTCGTCATGCTCCCTCGAGGCTCCATGCGCTCAGCGGGAACCTGAGATTCATGCAGCAGCAGGATCAAACCCTCATTGTACAATGGAGCCAAAATAGCGGTGCCATGGGAGCCTTTCAAGCACTGATGCCAAAGTTAGCATGAAGCTATAGGCTCTTTAAAGAGCAGTGACAGCTGCACTAAGTGGCCTACCACTGTGAACTCCTGACTCATGTGGAGCCTCCCTGACACCACTGACTCATTACAACCAATAACATTTTTGCTTGCAAATTAGCTGTAGAGGAAAGGTATTAATGGGTTGAGTTACCTGTGATGTCACAATGATACCTCTTAAAGAGTTCTAGAGCTGTTGACTTGAACCTGTCTGTAGGCTGTATTACAATAGCAATTAGATACAACACTTGTTAATAACTTAGCTTAATTACATCCTAGTGTCTTCAGATATACTCTGTGTGCAAGGTAATTAACTTTAATTATCTGCAAAATGTAAAGTGTCTGTGTTGTTCCATTGTTAAGATCTTTTGGGACAGAGAAAAGACTGCTGCAGACAGTACATTTCTTAAAGAACACGTTTTAAAATTAATTTTACTTTCTAAACTAGTTAATGGATTTACTTTTAAAGGCTCAGAAAATTCAATCTATGCCCAAAGAGATTGCTGTAGATTTGGGAAGGGTGTGCTATATTTTTCATACAAAACAAGGAGGTTGCAGCGCTCCTTAAGTACAAAATGGGACTCAGTCTGAACTATATGACCAATGCCTCCATAATATTGAATAACAACTTTGCAACTGAACATCATTTCTAATCAGAGGATATATAAATCTTAGTTCTGTTTGAATATCAGTCAAACCTATTCTGTAGTTGGTATATCTATACCTAGCTATAAGATTTAAGGAGTAGCTTGATTTATATCCTATTGACTGTAGATCTATTGTTCTGAAGTACAAAGGGAATTTGCCAAATGATTTGCATTCATCAGACCTGACTGTGTATCTTGTTGGCCCATAGTGACTGTTAATGGTTTGTTTTAGTATCTCCCGGATTTGCTGGGGAAGAGCGGACTGTTGGTACAGTTCAGTGATCTTGCTCAACCTGATGTGGAACTGAGGAGGGCAGCAGTACACAGCATGGCAAATCTGTGTCTCAGGTATTAAATCAAGTCTTTTCAAGTGATTTGTATTGGTGCTTTAAAAGATGGGCATCTGGAAATGCTGACAGCCTGTTCAGTCCACCTGCTGAGCACAGTAAAGGCGAGAGCAATGTGATGGTTTCAGGGCCACATAAATAGGTCCCATTGCATTGAATGTTCCCATTGATTAATGGGACTTTGCCTTTTGATGAGAGCCAAAAGGAGAAGATTTTTTTTTCCCAACAGCTTTGTTTTGTGTTACATCCTGGAAGTTATAAACATGACTTGTTTGTGAAAGTTAAAACTGCAGTGCTCCTAGCCGTTTTCATACTCATTCGGGGAAAACCAGGAATTCTCACATTTCCAAAACTAAAATTATTTTTAAAGACATTTAATTTAAGGGAGGGAGAGGGAAAGGCAGGTATGTTGTGCTACCTGGTCTGTGCAGCAGTAGTCAGTTGGTTAACGTGGTTGTTAATGTTTATGAAACAATTGATTACATCTTGCATTGGGATTATCTGTTGCACTGGAATGGTTGGCCTATGAATGATTTGTCATAAGATTCCAAGAATTAGTAAATTGATGCCAGAGCAAGATCTCATTACATCCGAAAACCTCCACTAAACTATTCAAATACAGAGGAAAGCTTTTTCTTGTTTGTCTATGACAAACTTAGATTGAATAATCAATCAGTCTAAGCCAGCAGGAGTTTAGACCTGCTCTAAGGAGCTTTGCAATTATGAAGGAAGGTTTGATGTCTCATGGAATGGAACCCTTAAAAAGGAAGAGTCTATCAAGGTCCTGGATGAGATCACTTAGATATGAGCTAAGTGCAGTGTCTGGTGGTTTTGAATGTGATTTTTCTAATTGGATTCTACTGTCAGGAAAATCACTTGCAATATTTGATTTTTATTGTGAACATTATCAAACTTGCACTCCGGGGACTTGAAGTAATTAAACATATGGGCACCAGCTGCTGAGGGATCCAGCACAAATAAAGTTGTTTAATGGGTCTAGAGCCACTGCACTAATGGTCATGTTATGATAAGCTGATATGCAGGTAGCACAGGCTGCAGTGGTGTAGTGATTGCCTTCTTTATATTCATTAGTAAATGAAGATGGATGGCGATTTAAATTTTTTAAAAAAAGTTGCTGCGTTCAAGCAGTCTGTTTTTGTGAAAACGAAGGAAAATGTAAAAGCGTTTCAGGGTTATATTAAGGGCTAAATTGTATCCCAAGATATATGCATGCAGCTTCATTAATTCACCTGGGCACCTGTGTCTGAGGACATTCCCAGCAGAATAGTGACACTGCTGCTGTTGGTGTCATTCTGCACCTACTTGCAGCCTGGAAAACCAAACATAGGAATCCACTTTAATCAGGCAGGAGAAGCCAGAAGTTAGACTAAATTTAAGGTGTACTGAGATTTTTACCAACCAGTGTTTCCAGATAGTATTTATGGTGCTAGAGTTTCATCCTTTGTAAGTGCCAAAGTGCAGTCCCACTCCATGTCTCTGCTATGCTGGGGAGGGAGAGATCTGAGCTTTTGTAACGTTATCCGTAAGAACAATTTGTATAGCTTTATATTGAGACCCACATCTTGACTAGCTGCATCTGCTTTCATTTTAGTGTGCCTGGACAGCCATACTTAGATGAGTCTTACAGAAGTCTATGCTTTCAAACTTTCCTAAGTGTATTACAGTCTTCCAAAACTTCAGATGTAGATGACATCACTTTTTGTATGGTATGTATGAGTCTAATCTGCTGAAATACACTAATTATAAAATTATACTACGTTTTGCAGTGGAACATCTAGACAACTTTTAAAATTTGATTTGAAATAAGTAAGTCTGTTATAATCAAAGATTTCCTGTTTGGCAGAGGCTATACACATCTTGTGATCTGGAATATTGCCAGCTGAGACTTGGCTAATATCTGTAACCTCATTTTACTTGAGTAATGTGAAAATAGTTCCAAGTATCTCAGTGGTGCTAAGCAGTCATGTTTTGCGCTATATAAGATATGAAATTCATGAGTTGAAAGATGCTGTATTTGTGTGTGCTGCCTAATTCAAAATTATTTTCAGCTGTTACAGAATGCTCTGAAAGGTATCCAGTCGCTTTTAAACGGTGGGAAGATGAAGCTAATGCAGACTGATCAGCTTGGTTTCCTTCTTGCTGTATTGAAGGTGAATAGTTTCTTGGTTTAAATCCACACTTGGAGAGACAGACTATAGTGTGTGCTCCTGTTTCACTTTAAGTGGGAAAAGGTAGAGAAGACAGGAAAAAGAATCAGGTGGAGAGCTGATGTGTGGGGAAGGAGAAGAAGATTGAAAAATGGAATGAAGGACATGTAAAAAGGGGGAAAGTTCTCTCTAGAATATGATAACGCCTTCAGTTCTCTGACTTGTACTTCCTCCTCACAAAGAAAGGGGTGGCAATGCCTTGATGGTTAAGAGGCAAGTCTCCCATTAGCTTCAGTGCTGGACCCTTGCTAAAATCCTTCTAGAAATAGTTGAATTTGGTTGCCAAAATATGTCCGATTAGAGAATCAGAATTACTATACAGGCATTTTGTTGTGCTATTTGAGTCTCTTCGTGCTGACTTACCTGCCATTGGCAGCTTGGGTGTGAGCTTAGGGAGACAAGACCCAGAGAAGAAAGTCATAAGGTAAACTGAAAACAGTTGGTGAGCACCTGAATATGCGACAATTCTGTGCACATCCAAATGGACCAGAATGCTGGTGTTCTTGTTACTTTTTTAGAAATGCATGTTCTATGGGCTTCCTGGACTGAACGTGGAAATGCCTGCGGTCTTGTACTCTGCTCCACTTCCTCAGTATGATGGACGATCACCTGTCAAACCAGAGCAGTCGGAATTGAGCACCGTTAAGCAAACAGGGGTAAACTTAAATTATACCACATGTTAATTTTTGTGTATGTTTATTTGTTTTGACTGTATATTTCCTGTTCTGGTGTTTATGGCTGAAAGTTCCTTTGTGTTCTCAGTATGTGGTGTATTTCACATTGCTTGCCTTAATGGCATTGATTATAAATTTCTGCACTGATTAACAAATTGCTCGTAAAGTCAGATGACTAAAACGTAGGGTTCTGCAGAGATTGATTTGATTAACTCTAGCTGTGTGCATCAGTTATTCATTTGTAGTTAAGAACTTGTGGCCTGCAGATGTGGGACTGATGGTGGCAGACTAGTAGTGGCATTTTCCATCACAAGTTACACTACTTCTTTTCTAACACACAATCACTTTTACTTTTTCCTAGGGAAGTCAGGCTCATCTAAAAATGAGTTGTCTCACTTGTTCGTGTATCTCAGTTTCTCTCTCCCTTTGCTGTTTATTATTTAACCCTGAAAAGCATTTTGGGTTACAGATTACATGAAAGACATTAGACAAAATAAAGCTGTAGGGTCATTTTGTTGGCTTGTAATCTTCTTTTAAAGTTAATGAGTATCTCCTATAAATCCAAAAGAGCTACAGGAACACATACATAAAACACCTGAAAAGATATCCTACTGTTAAGTGTCTCAGTGTAAAAATACTTTTTTCTAAAGAAAAATAAAGGAGAATTGTGGAAATACTTGTAGTTACACTGATAGTTGGAGGTTAGCGCATATATCTAGAGACTTGCATGCAAAATGTCCAAGCAAACCAGTCTTGTAACATGTACCTATGGGACATTAAGATGTTAGTAAGTTTATTTTGTCTTATTAATAAATGACGTATACAAGCTGAAATCGATTAAGATCTGATTGTCAGTGTATATATAATTCATTTATATAACGCTATTTCATAATAGTAACTAAATACCTGTGACCAAAACTTTTTCTTTGACTGGCTAAAGACAATCTGTCTCCCTACAATAAGCCATCTAGGTGCTTATAAAATATGCATTTCCATGTTGGTGAATTAAGTACTGACCATGTTGGAGATTATTCATTTATGCTACTTTTGGGGATTTTATAGTCTCTCTTTTTCTCAAAAGTGACTTTGTTGTCATTCAAAGAGATTTTCAGAATAAAAAAATCTTTTCTGGTTGCAAAATTCTTACTTTTGTCTCTGCCTTTTGTGTTATTTTTTTCTCTTAACACAGACCCGAAGGAAAAAGTCCAAAGGGAAACAAAAGAAAGGACAACTGGGGGAAGAAGTGAAAGAAGAATTAGAAAGCGATATAGGAGATGGAGCAATCCATGGAATGGATATATTTCAGTTACATTCAGGCAATGCACAAAATAGTCCTTGTCTAAATCCCTGGAATCGTACATTAGATGCTGCATACGTGCCTGCTGGAAAGGATCACTTATCATGCTATCCCAGCTGGAAAAGGATCAGCAGCAGTGAGTCGGAGTATTCTGATGCTGAAGGTGGAATACAAAGCAAAATGAGGTTATTGTTCATGTACTGACATGGAAGCAAATAATATTGTGATTCATAACAATCGTGCTTGTGTGGCATGTTAAATGTTGCTTTTTGTAGATCTGGCACCAGTTTTGCACATGTGCAGCGTTTTACTCACCCTCCCACTCACGCAATCCCAGAACTGGATTCTTAAATGAAACTCTTAAAGAAATCATTTAATGTGAATTATATAATTTATTAACTAAGGAAGTTGAAAGGTGGTAATTAGTAGTAGTTTGAAAGTAAACTGATACTTTCTTTTCTTTTTTTTACCTTTTGGCCTTAGCTATTCTACTTGAAGTTCTTATAGCTAGTCAGGAATGTGAATAAATGAGGTCAAATCAATTATTTTTTCAGAGCTGCTATTAATTTATCTTTTTGTTTCACTAAAGATCTTATCAAGCCAAAGTTCGTCAAGGGGCTTTAGCCTGTTTCCTTTCCACTATCAAATCAATAGAAAAAAAAGTTCTTTATGGCTACTGGTCAGCATTTGTTCCTGATACACCTGGAATAGGCAGCCCACAGTCTGTGTCCTTGATGACTATTGCATTGAAGGATCCCTCTCCAAAGGTAAGATAATTTGCTGTCTTGAAAGCCTTGTTTTTCAAGAACTAGTCTTCAGATTTGCCTTCTTTGAACTTTAGTATACTCGTGCAATCTTGCTGGGGTCTTTGTGGCCTGTCTCACTGTACCACAGGACTAAGAGAGGCTGCATTATTAGGATAACAAAGGATCTGTTATGTATGTAGACTCTAAAATTATGAGACCAGGTTATTGGAGTTAAACTTATTTTTCTTGGAGAAGATTTTGAGGTGACCAAAGAGTTTCCAAAATATATGAAAGGGGTTGGTCAAATTAGAAGAGGTAACATAGTGTGAAAAGTTTTCTCTTAAAGATTTGTCTACACAGGAAAGTTTGTGTACAGCAAGCTATGGTGTGAATTTAAAGCACAGGAGCTACTCTGCACTAATTCCGCATGTGGACACTCTTCTTGCGCACTAAGGGTGCTCTCTGGAGGTTTAGTGTAGCACACTTCCAAAGCGTATTAAGCTAATGTGCACAAAGGCACTCTTACTATACACTCAGTGTGTCCACATAGAGAATTAGTGTGAAGTAGCTAGTGCTCACCAGCTATTGTGGGTGTTTTTTCCATGTAGACAAGCCCTAAGAGGTTCAAAAAGTGGAGTGGTCCCTTCAAATTGAGAAATGGTGGCGCTTCTCTCATACACAAGGTAAATGTATGGACTGCTGTACCGGGAAAGGCAACTGAAACAGAATATGAATGAATGTGAAGATATCTCAGTTTGTTTCTAGAGGAGGTGGCCATTTAGGTGAGTGGTGAAAAAAGCTGGAAAGTGCTGATTAAACCAACCCCCAAAAAGGACAGGCGTATTGAGCTGGATGGGCACTTTCCCTTAGGATTTACAAATCGCTAGTTGATGCATAGTAAAGATCTGCAAGGTCCAAAATTGTGTATTTTAGGATGCCCTGAATTCCAGATGTGAAGGTCTCTGTGGTGATGCTGAATGGTACAGGGCAGAACATTTATAAGCTTTTGCTAGGAGAATCCAAGGAAACCTGAGGGACGAGGTGTTGAATCCCAATACCCCAATAATGAAAATAAGTGGTCGCTGGATAATAATTGAGTTGCAAAGCCAGGCCTGTGAATATCTGTTATTGACCTGCAGTCATAATATTTGTGCAGTTAACAGAGTACATACTCTGCATATTAACATGGTTTTTGGAGGCCAAGGACATTTTGTCTTAAGTGTGTTGCAAAATGCTGTCATGCTTCAGCAAAGCTGGGTTCCATGATGTTAGCATATTCTGCAGCTCAGACACACACAGTAACTTGTTTTTCCCAGCGAGGGGAGAGGTGCTGTGTAACGGGCACACACAGGATGTGAAGAAGCAGGATAAGGAAGGTTTGACATTTTCCCACAGTTTCTTTGATTGAAACAATTGAAATATTTTATCATTTCAGACTCGGGCCTGTGCTCTTCAGGTTCTCTCTGCCACCTTGGAAGGTTCTAAGCAGTTTCTTTCTGTTGCTGAAGACACACATGACCATAAAAGAGCTTTCACTCCTTTCTCTGTAACGATTGCTTCCAGCATCAGAGAGTTGCATCGCTGTCTGCTGCTAGCCCTGGTGGCAGAATCCTCCTCACAAACCCTTACACAAATCATCAAGGTACTTACGCTTACTTTAAATGGGCTTGTGTTTTGTAAGTGTCTCCGATTCAGCCTCAAAGCAATTTTCTAATGACCCTTCAAAGCAGACCTCATGCTTTCCAGATGTGATTGAGACAGGGCGATTATGCAAAAATCCTGATTGCTGCCTGGGTCAAAACAGCAGTTTTTTCTCTTTCTTACAAGACTTGGCAAATTAAGTCTGCCTGGAAAGTCCCATTATTTCTCTTGAACACAGTTTTCTTGATTCCATATTTCTCTTATGGCTTCTGTGCTGAGCCATACAAAATAGTGCTGTAGAACTTACTATCGAAAAATAGTTTTAAAGGTTTTTGTGTTTTTAATGGCAATTTTGATTTGAGTTTTTAATCTAAAATATTCCTTCCCTAGCTTGATTTTTATGGTTGGTCATGTTTGATCACAGTAATTGTTCTAGAAGCAAAGCTTTTGGGACAGATTTTCAAATACTGACCAGCTCTCTTCAGTTATTTGCAAATTTAATCAATGTAGCTGCTTAAATGACGTAACTCAGAGTACAAAATGAGAGAGCCACATTTTCAGCTTGGCCTCCGTCACCTCTCATCCGATTATCTCTTGTGTGTTTTAGTGCCTTGCAAATTTGGTATCGAATGCACCGTACAGCCGTTTAAAACCTGGTCTATTGACAAGAGTTTGGAACCAGATAAAGCCATACATTCGTCATAAAGGTTTGCATTGCATTGGGCTGGATTCTTCTCTTGCTGTATATGTTGATTCTTAACTCAGCCTGAATTCTTAATTGCTAGTATTTTTTTATTTTATTTATTTTTTGGGGTATTTCGTTATTTAGAAAAATTTCCCATGATTGGTAACTATATAAATAACTCCACTGCTCAGTGGTGTTTACCCTTTTGTTTTATTTTCCCATATTCTCTTTAACAGATGTTAATGTTCGGGTTTCTAGCCTCACGTTGTTTGGCGCTGTCGTATCCGCTCAAGCTCCTTCACCAGAAGTACAGTTACTTCTGCAACAGCCCAGTTCTTCCGGACTAAGTAACAGCGGTACTGCAACCCCTCGTCACGTCAGTTCCTCTGAGTGGTGGAGAAGAGCACTACCTTCGGAAGGGGAACCCACAGACACTTGGGAGAGTTCATCTTCAGAGCCTTGTTGGCTCATACGTCTTTGTATCTCCACTGTTGTTCTGCCCAGAGAGGATTCCTATTCTGATAGCGATACTAGCTTCACAGCTAGTAATGTCTATGAACCATCTCCTGTTCGACTGGAATCTTTACAGGTGGGAATGGACAACTACTAGAAGAGCCAACTAAATGTATGAAATAAGAATAAATATCAAATCTCGCCAGTATCGGCTGGTTCTTCTGCCCTTATGATTTGGTAACCTTGTTTGATGATGGGGTGTGTATGCATCTGGTAAGAATTGGGAGTATTCTCTATGTAAGCCTCTCTTTCTAGTGTTGCATATGAGTTAAATCTTGACTAGAAAGATCTTCTATAAGTGAAATACTAACAATAGATGACTTTGGCTTGAGTGAAGCACTGAATAGGAAGATTGAGACTCATAAACTCACCTCTGTTTTTCTTTATGCAGCAGTGTAGAGAAGTATAATTTTTTCACTTCCATCCCAAGGAAATTAAGCAGCCTCGTTCCCTTACTAGAGTAATAGATGCTTGTCACAGCTGGTGTCATTAACCAGGACAGCCAAACTACAGGAGATTCAAGGCTTGTCACTTTGCAGATTCTCTTGTGCTTAGGTAGTAGTTAGCTACAGGAGAGTTCACTTAAACTTGAGCAATGAATTTACTGCGAGTTCCTGCTTGATAGTGCTTTCGACATGTCCCGTTAAACAGGACAATAGAAGCTACAGGGCCCAATATCTTTTGTGTTCACTAGTTTGTGTTGTACTTTCTAGCTCTCATGTTAGAGTTTAGTGTATGGTTACTGCATTGACTAAAATGTTCTCTCTCTTTTCATTTTGGTAAATTCCATTCAGTATTTATTTTTTTCCTACTTTGCAGGTCTTGGCACTTCTTGTGAAGGGCTATTTCTCTGTGGCTCAGAGCTATTTGTTAGAGCTTGGAGAGGTGGCTTGCAAATGCATGGAGGAAACAGATCCGTCTATTCAGCTCCACGGGGCCAAAGTAAGAGCTTGGAGAAATGCAGATAGCTTTTTACTGAGTGTTGCTCTGTACATACGCTCTAAAGGTATTTTTAATTAAGCTTGATGTGAAAATACTTTTATTATAAGTCAAGACAATTATATAGAAAGAGCTCTGACTGAGTGTCTGTGTTTCTATTTCATGCAGAATACTAAAAACAAGACCTATCCCTTCTCCATGCTATAGCCACTTGTGCGTTACTGTACTCTAGGACATCAAGAAATAGAAGTTTTGGCCCCAATCTTGCTTTCTTTTCGCACTCATAATTCCATTGAATGCTGTGGAAGCATTCCAGAATTGGACTCTTACTTATTACACTAACAACAGTTGAGTTGGGAGTTTTCATTTTGTTCTGGATACCATAAGACATTTCTATCCATCTCGGCACAGTCGTTTGCTATGTCGCCCTACTTGGAGACTTTATTTAGGAGGAGCTTTTTCAGGAACTCTGATCTCGCAGTCACAGAGTGTAATATAAAATAACGTTAAATTACAGATTTCATTCATTGTGTAAACGACCGAGGTTTGTGCTAAATATTTCCATAGTCAAATAATACTTGAGTTTGCTTTGATAAGGAGCCAGTTCATTTTCTTTTTTCTTGGCAGCTTCTGGAGGAACTGGGCACAGGCATAGTACAACAGCACAAACCAGATTCAACCATTGCTGTCAATGAGAAAGTACCTGTCAGCTTGGTAGGTATATGGACTTTAGGGTGGGATTCCACCTAATTAACCCTCATGTTGTGAAATCTGCTGCAAAGTGATGGAACCTGAATGTGGATATAACAGTCTGATGTAAAGTGGAGAGGGAGTACAAAGTATCTTGAGATGCTGGTATGGTATACACTGAGTCAGCAAGCTATGATAGTGTAAAGATCTACAAATAAGCCTGGATTGTAGGATTTTGTTCTGATAGGCTGTTTCCTGCTATTAAAATGAACTGACAAGATCTGCCGTTGTTAATACTTATCATTTGAACACTTTGTGCGTGTGTGTTCGTGTTCTATCCTACGGCAACCTTTATCAAAGCCGAATAAACCACCTGGTAAATATCAAGCTAATTTAAGAAAGCAACAGTTAGTTATGAGGGGCATCTCTTGTCTGACTACTTGAAACAGAAATTTTATACATAGAGGGGCTCTGTCAAGTTTGATTAGGCCTAAAATTAGACCTGCTAGCATTGTTTAGATTTGTGGACAAGTGCTTTTTATGAGACACAAGTATTGACTGTACACTTTCCCTTTGCTCCTGCTTTCTGCTGTAACTTTGGGATCAGGAAGAATATTGAGGAGCTCAGATACCACATATGATAGGGCCGCTATATAACAGCCTAAATAGATATGCACTACAGCCTCAGTGACATTTCATAGTAAAGTGCTCCAAGACTCTGTGTCAATATTCTGCCTGCTACAAGAACTGAGTAGGTGGCTGATACCCCAGTGCATGTGATCACAGAGAAATCCATTGCTTGGGGCTGTTTTTGTCAAGCTCACTGAAGCTGAGAAATTGGGATTCTGGCAGTAATGTAGGTCTGTTAAGTATTCTTTCTGTGAACTGAAGGCTATTTTAAAAATAATTTTAGGGAATGTTAATAAATAGAAACAAAACAAGCAGATCGAGCCAGAATATTGTTTGTACAACTAACTATTTTAAGATTTCCAATAGTTGTAGTAGTCAGTTTCAAGCTTGTGTACACCCACTGATGTGATACTAGGTATGTTTTAAAGATGATCTTAGAAAAGACCATCCATTTCAGAGATCGGAGATATGGGCAATATTGTCAAGCCCATCTGACATCAGCATCAATTGTCTAATGGTTTCAGTTGGTAAACATAGTTTCTCTGCTACAGGTTGTAACCTTTTGGACTATGATGCTAAATGGCCCTTTACCTGGTGCCCTTCAGAATGCTCAACATCCTACCCTTCAGACAAGTGCCTGTGATGCTCTTTCTTCTATCTTACCGGAAGCTTTCGGCAGTTTGCGGGTAAAATTTGATATCTTTTTTAGTAGTAGAGTCTTCTGCTTTTATCCCTCTTAGCTATATTAATATTGAACCTGTTAAATTCATATGAAGGATGGAGTCACTGCTTTTTTTTACATCCAATCTTCATACTTTTCTCATATTAAAAAAACCCTGTGTAAATGATCACCGATTAGGATGGGAAAAGGCATGCTTGGGAATATTAAAAAAGTTTGATTGTAGAGGCGTTTTAGGAGATGGCTACTCAAGCAAGCGCTAGACTGCTTTGAGGCCTTGAATATTAATGGCCTGGTTGAATAGCTTGGTTGTGTTGCATGGCAAACAAAGGCCTTTAGAATCTCGTTCTGTGGGTGAGATGTGGAAGATACTGCTATTTTGCTGATAAAATTCAGCCAAGCATGCAGACAGCTGAACTGAAGGCAGTGGACTGATGTTGTTCACACACTTGGGTTTTTTTTTTCATTTGGCTGGCTAGCAAAATGTAGCTGAAACTGTAATGTTTGCTCTCAATTGCAACTGAATCTGATGGCATTGCTCTTCTTTTACACAATGAAATATGCTTCTGTACTTTAAAGCTTTGGCAGCATATTGCCACTGTATTGTGCAGCTCCATTCGTGTCACTGTGCCCTGCTTGCCTCAGAGAACCCTGCCAGGTCTCAGTTACAGAGGAACTGCTAATGCAGCAATATCCCTGGAATTCTGTTGGTCCGACTTCTCCAAGCACAGTGTGTACTTCATCCCTCTGGACTTTGATCCCACTTCCCTTTCAGACTTCGGTGTCAGTCATTGCCCGCTTTGACCTATGGCTCTGATGCAGCACAGTTGACTCGGCTGCAGGCTTGTATACTCACAGACCGTACAATGTGAACTTTAACATGCTTTATGATCCCTCCTTTAATGCTTTCATGCTGAAGAGTGACACTCTCTCATGGCATGTTGGCTCCCCTACAGTTACAATCGTTCCTGTTCTATCCAGGTGGGTAGTGAACCTATTGTCTACCCCAATCCTTTTTGTTGCTCCTTTTTCCGCAGCACACATGCCCCAGCTGGTTGCTACTGCATCACAAAGATACAGCTTGGTGAAATCAACAATGCCGCCTTTACCAGCATAGGGTAGTTTGTTAAAAGTGGGGAGTACTCCTGTCTCCTGTGTAGCATCTAGATGCCAGTCAGCTCTTCCACTTATTTCCCATTCAGGAATGTGGGACGTTCTCATTGCTTCTGCAGACTCCTGGTGTTCGTTTTTTAAAACACACATCAGTTCTTAGCTTTTGCTTTTCTCCCCAAAGAGGGGGCTCTGCAGTACAATATTGTCACCACTGCTCTCTCCATTTCCATTGCTAATTGCAGGATGACCAGCAGATACTGTGCATCACGCTACTACTGGGGCTGAATCACAGTGAGAATCCCCTGGTGAAAGCTGCTGCTGCTCGAGCCCTTGGAGTCTACGTCCTCTTCTCATGTCTTCGGCAGGTTAGCAGTGGGCCGTTATTATCTGACTCGGAGCTCTTAACAATGCATTTGTTGAGCAGCAAGCCGGAGAGCATGAGTTTCTTTGTGGGAAGCAGGCCTCCCTCTTAGGCCAATGGTAATACAACACGCTGAGATATTAGCTGGAAATATTCTGGCAGTTTGCTGGTGCTTCTTCCAATCCTGACTCCTCTGTTCTATGGGCACTATAGGCAATGGAACCCGTGCAATTTTGCTGTGTGAAATGTGGCAGGAGGTGGAGTGTCTGTAGGTGCAGTGCAAGGTCCTCACCCCCCCACCCTCCACAGCCCCTTTGTCAGGTGAAAGGGCCAGCTAGGTAGGAGGAAGCTCTAAAAGCCCTGGATCTGGCTGGGAGAGGATTGCCTCGCTGCAGGAACTGCAGAAGGCAGCTGTAGAGCTGAAGACTTCTGCACAAGTCCTCGCTTAGGGGGTGTGTGGAGGGTGGGGCTGGAGCAGGAGGGGAATGACAGGAATAGGGTCACAGCACGTAATGCTGCAGAGTTTCCAGGCAGTGTTATGGCCCATGAGCAGCTGGGGATAGGTTGCTGTTACTTAGGCCTAGAACTGTCTGTTATGGCAGGGGCTGAGGAGCAGCCCAGAATGGGAGGATGCAAAGTTAGTTAAGAGCGATTATAGCCCCTGTCAGGACTGCGAGTTCTGTGCTGTGTCTCTAAGAGGTGCAGCTGAGTCTGTCCCTGTGTACTGTAAAGCTCCCTTCAGCAGAGCATGCAGTGGGGCCTGGGAGAAGTGTGTGCATATGGCTGGTGGATTTGCAACTGTGCAGGTGGACCAAACTGCCCTTTGGAACCATGTTAACCCATCTGGTTGCAAGAGAGGATTCCATTGTTTTTGCAGCATGGTTGTGAAGTCTTACATGGGTGACTGTTTTGACAAACTTGAACTGTAGCTGAAGTTGAAATTTTAGTCTAAAATATTTTGAAAGAAAAGCTTTAATCATAGGCAAGGAAATGGAAACGAAATATAACATGCCACAAAAGAGAAGATTAGAGAGACAGCTCAACAGGGAGTTTGGAGAAGCAATTACTAATTCGACAGTGGCATTTGATGAGTATGAGATTGTCAGTCCAGGTAATTATGCTTAAATCAAAGTAACTAAAGTACCAATGAAATTAAAATATGCAGTGAAATCATGTAGACGCAGTCACCCAAGAGAGGAGCAAATTTGGACACTTTAGAGTTAGATCGTTAACTAGAGATGAAACAAAGCTGTACTGGGAACATTAGAGATACTTTAAAGCTGTTAGCACAGAAGGTTGCTTTAATGGAGCTGGTGTTTGTGCAGATTTCACTGTGACGATAAAGACAATGAAGAGTACAGAGCTAAGGAAATCCATCCATCTTTTAAAAAAGAACTTCCATGCATTTTAAAAAAACAACAAAACTTTTAATTCTCTAGGATGTGATGTTTGTTGCCGACACAGCAAATGCTATCCTGAATTCCCTTCAGGACAAGTCTCCAAACGTCCGTGCCAAAGCAGCCTGGTCCTTGGGCAACCTTACAGACACGCTGATTGTCAACATGTAGGTAGCAACATTTTGGCTAATAAAACTTGATAAATGGCTTGAGATCTTTATTATTAGTTCCCTAGTAATATATGAATTGCCATACCTGGGCAGACCAATAGTCCAAATAGATCAATATCCTATATTTGACCATGTTCTCTACCATAATCGTTGGAGAAAGGTGCAAGAACCCATGTAGAGGACACATTATGGATTAATGTGCCTGTACCAGAAGCTTCTTCATAGCCACTCTTAATTAGAGTTTGCCTTATGCCTCAAAGCATGAGAATTTGTATTCCTACCTTCTGTAACTTGTGAATGATTTCATTATCCAGATCTAATCCATTTTTGAATTCCATTAAACTCTTAGTTTCATATCTTCCACAGATTATGTACTGCATAAGAAAGAGATTTCCTTTTATCTTGTTTATATTTGTTACATTTTGATTTCATTGCATATTCCTGTATTCTTGTGTTAAATGAAAGGGTAAATAGGATCATGAATATATTTATTAATCAACCCCAGTCTTAGTACAGAACGATGGACCAGCCTGCTATTAACTTTTTGCCATATTGAGAATTTACTGTTGATTCCTATGCTGTGTTCTGTCTCTCAGATAGCAGTTTATGAACATCTCAGATAGCAGTTTATGAACGTCTTATTTCGCTACCAGCAGGCTTTCCTGCAATGATGATTTACATTTTAAGTTAGGTGTAATATCATATGTGTTTACTGTGCTCAGTGTTTGTCTTACATCTCAGCATTTTAGTTAAAATCAAGAGTGTTGTCAATGTAGTCAGTTATGTACCCTATATAGGGGGACTGTATCTTATCTTGACAGGATGATCTACTCTGATCTGGTCTTTTCTGTTTCTGACTGCTCTGATCCTGGATGGTGTGTGGTTTATTTTGCTAGGGAAATGATCGGGCAGAGCTTCCAAGAGGAATTCTCAGATCTCCTACTACTGAAAATGTTACGATCAGCAATTGAAGCATCCAAGGACAAAGACAAGGTACGCTGCAACGGGGCAGGGAAAGGAATAAAGCCAGAAGCAAAGTTAAAATCACCCATTGCTTGCTTTCAACTTTTTATTACAGTGTGTTTTATTTGAGTAATCCATAAGAATGGCGTAACCGGGGAAGCTGATGGTAGTACTTGCATATAAACAAATCCTATGTGCTGTATTGCAAAATATGTTGAGACTCCACCAACTGGCATTACCATAATCCATATCCACCATTAGTTTAGTGTAGAATAAAATAATACTATCTCATCTGGAGATGTGGACTGCTGGCATCTAGGTGTTTACATTGAGTGAAGTGCAAAGTGTAACTTTTTCTTATCAGTTGGACAATGCCTAAGTTGGTTGGCATTGCAGGCATTTTGTAAAGCCTGTCTTATTTTCCCAGGCACTTTTTAAAGAGGCAGTTTGAGGGGTTGTTTTTTTTTTTTTTTGACAGGGTATGAGAAGGGTTTTTTTTTATAACTGAAATTACTTTATTTCAGCACTATATGTATTTAATTGCTTTTGTATATGCACTGAGAGGCCTTGCCAGATGCATGTGTATAAATTGAAAATATAATTTGTGCTTTGTGTTTCAGGTAAAGAGCAATGCAGTCCGGGCCCTAGGAAATCTGCTTCATTTCCTTCAGCCATATCACATAGTAAAACCCAGATTTATTGAAACCATTAAGGAATCCATTCAGGCCCTTATTTCTACTGTCCAGAGTGAGGCTACCATGAAAGTACGGTGGAATGCATGTTATGCGCTGGGAAACGTATTTAAAAACCCTGCCTTGCCACTTGGTAAGTGAAATCTTCCTTTTTTAAACATTTTCGCTGACCTCTTTGGGAATGCACAATGAGCTGTGCAAAAGAAGAATCTTAAGGTTGTGTTTTTACTAAGAATTGATCTGGCATATGTATGTGTTTGCAACTGAAAGAAAGAGAAAGAAAGAAAAAAAGAAAATAAATCTTCAAACGGCTGAATGTTTCTTTCACATTCAAGGGAAGAATCTGGCCCAGAATGTACGTTTGATATTAAATAGACCTCATTCCTGCAAACACTTATTTACACGCTTAACTTGACTACATTGATTTTCGTATGGCTACTTATGGTACTAAGTATGTGCATGTTTGAAGGATCAGGGCAGCAGCAGGTACTAGATATGAGGGTTAGTGACTCAGGATAATGTAAAGATATTGGACTTGCTAATAAATTTCATCCTTCAGTGAAACCAAAACAAAATAAATTAAGGGCTCTGCCTTGTAATGAATGGCATCTATTCAATCACTGAGCTTCCAAAAAGTATCATTCTGATTATCTGGAAGAATTGTTATATAAGCTACACAAGTGGAGTCTAAATGTGATGTCACTTGAGTATGGTTTTTTTTTTTTTCAGATATAGAGGAAAAGGCTAGAATATTAGTTTTTATTTCAATAAATCAAAACGCAGTTGATAATTTTCTGTTTATGACAGAAATCCTGAGTCTTCAAATGAAGACAGGGTTGATCAGTGTAATAAACCTTTGTGAACAGCTGCTTTTGTAACATTGATTTTGTATGTTTTATTGACTGCAAACTTGTGCGCTTCCTAGGAGAAGCTCCTTGGACTGCACACGCCTATAACGCTCTTACATCAGTGGTGAAATCATGCAAGAATTTCAAAGTCCGAATCAAATCTGCCATGGCCCTCTCCATCCCTACCCAAAGGGAGTGCTACGGAACCACTGAACAGTTTTCCCAGATCTGGAGTGCGTTGGTTATAGCTTTGCAGAAGAGTGAAGACACCAAGGATTTTCTGGAGTTCAAATACAGTGCCAGCCTAAGAACGCAGATCTGCCAGGCTCTGATTCATTTGTTAAACTTGGCAAACAGTACAGACCTGCCATTCATTAGGAAAACTATAGCAGAAAATGGGGATATGATCAGATCCTATGTCTCCCAATATATGAAATTGGGGGTTGAAGAAGATGAAGCAGGAATACACACAAACTCCCATGAAAGAGAGAGATTGTTGAAAAGAGCTATTGAGCATATTTGTGGTATTGAGGAAGTGTCAGAAGGCAAAGCTAAAGTAGTAGTAGCTGCTTATCTAGAAGATATCTTGACAAACCACATCAACTCCACTGAATTGACGGAGGCTTAGGAAGAGAAATCCATTGCTTTAATGACTAAATTGTGCCTTCTGATTATATGCAGAGGGAAGTACGCTGCTTTCATGTATGCAAGATGTCCAGGAGAGAGGTTTCCTATTGGCAACATTAAAACATTTATTTCAAACTTATTTGAATCAGTTGAAACTCTTGAGAAAAAGTTCTACAATGCTGGGAAAAAAACATTTAATCTCCTTTACTTTCCTACTATTTAGTTCGTTGTAAATTGTCACCATTTGGTTTGGCTGATGACTGATCTGATATAGAGTTATCACTCTGAAAACAAATGTCTTTTTATTCTTTGTATATTTTATAAGAACAGAGCCTTTTATGAGCTTGTTTCCAAAGCCTTTTATCACAGTTGGCTGCTATCTTCAAAAACTTACCCCCACAAGGACACGGGCAGAATTGGTATTTTTTACCTTAGCTTTTCTGGAAGTCAGATTGATCATAAATATGGAGAGTTGGTATACTCTTCTCAGCATGACATTTTGTCACATTTAATGCACTTGTACAATAAACTCAAATATCAGTTGGAATACTTGAATAACAGCTTGATGTAAATCAATTCATACACACTTTTATATCTACTCTGGCTGCCCTCCTGCACAGGAGGACTTCTTCACTGGTGCAGGGCCATTGACTTCCCCTCTTCTCAAAAATAAACTCCTACCTGAGTCTAGGACTTATAGTCCCAAGTCTGATAGTACAGTACAGCAACCAAGATGCTATCCTACCAGCCCAAGAACTGCAGCTGGTTTCTTGAGGGTAACCATGTTCATAGAATATGGGCTGAGATTTTGGCATAGAGGATTTGGGAGCCTAACTTCCTTAGGCCGTATTGAAAATCCCAGGCATAGTTTGTTCGTTTGATCTCTGCATATAGTACTTAAGCACGATGTGGTTCTGTCTTCCAGATTTTGCTCCTGTTTGGTGATTTAGCTGGACATGTCATCTCTTGAGTATAAATTATTGGGCGAAGGATAGCTCAGTGGTTTGAGCATTGGCCTGCTAAACCCAGGGTTGTGAGTTTAATCCTTCAGGGGGTCATTTAGGGAACTGGGGTAAAAATCTGTCCGGGGATTGGTCCTGCTTTGAGCGGGGGGTTGGAGTAGATGACCTCATGAGGTCCCTTCCAACCCTGATATTCTGTGATTCTATTATTTTAGTTACTTTTGTTATGGAATATGTTTACAGGTACAGGACTTCCACCTTGCAATTGATAGCATGCAGCAGGACTGCTGCACGGATTGACTTCCCCATTGACCAATCTGCATTGTAGATAGGCACAGCTGTGTGTGACACTTCCGAGGGGGCGGGGTACCCAGATTGTGTGGCACTTTGCCCTCACCTGAGGAAGTCTTGTTTGTGCCTGTTATGGATCAGCTTCCTGAAACCATGCGCTTCTGGCAACACAAGCACTGCCTCACAGGCCTCGCTACCTGTACAGGTTAGCAATAGGCATACATCAACCCATGTTCCGCTGAGCACTCAAGAACTCTTAGATCCAGAGTTCCCAAAGGAATAGTACACTCTAGCTTGTAAGATTCAGCTCAGGATCATCACATTACTTAACGCACCACACATATAGATATAGTGAAAACCCGAATAAGTTTATTTTCAAAGACCAGATAGATATTCCAGTGATAATGAGACTATTGGAAACAAATGGCTCCATATAAAGCAAAATCATAACATGATTTCTGGAGCCTAAACTTAGCTAACACGGCATTCCTCTGTTTCTATAAGATTGTTTAGCCTAATCAAAAGAAGTCTGAGGGGAGATATTGTCCTCCATAAATATATCAGACGGATAAATAGCAGGGCGGGAGAGGAATTATTTAAGTTAAATGCCAATGTGGACACAAGAACAAATGGTTATAAACTGGCCACCAACAAGTTTAGGCTTGAAATTAGATAAAGGTTTCTAAACATCAGAGGAGTGAAGTTCTGGAACAGCCTTCCAAGGGAGCAGTGAGGGAAGAACCTAACTTGTTTCAAGTTTGAGCTTGAAAAGTTTATGGAGGGGATGGTATGATGAGACTGCCTATAATGGTATGTAACCAATCTGCGACTGCTAGCAGCAAATATCTCCAACGGCCAGCGATGGGACTCTGAGCTCTTATATTACACAGGCCATAAAACTTCCCCAAAATAATTCCTCCCTTTCCCACCTCAGAGTACCAAATACCTAACTTTTTACAGGTCCCAAACAGCTTTGGGACTACACATTTACCTATGCGTATGTTATGGTACCGTGGGGTAAGATATTTCAAGACCTAAGACCCCTATCCTACCATGAGCTCCATGTGGCCACAGAAGTCTATGTAGTGATGGTTGCGGGACTGGGCCTAAATTAACAAAAAGAACAGAAATCTGCCCTGTCTTAATTCTCTTACAGAAGCTCATTCAGCTATAGCCTTTGTACATTTATTTATACGTTCCATCCTCGTTACAGCCTTGAAAACATTTTTCCCTCCTAGAATCTACGTCTGCAGTTTTCAGAGCTGCCTAAAGCAATTTGAATGTCCAGTTCCTGTTCAAATTAACGGGACTGGATCTCCAGGTCCTGTAGGCAGATTTGAAAAGCTCATTTTATTTGCAATTCCCACCCATCGCTGAACTGTCTCCCTCTGACTGCCGCAGCAGAAACAAACGCAACAGTGGCTGGTTTACATCCAAGGCTGGCTAAAAAGCATTGATACACTCAGCAGCTGTCTAGGGAAGGGTACATTAAACTGCTGTTGCAGCCCAAAAATTATTGCTGTCAAGCATAACCATCAACCTTGTTTTCAAGAGCTGCAGCCAGGATCTTTTATGGAAATCACAATACGATGCTATACTTCCTCCCATCTTAAAGCTCTTACACTGCCCGAGGGGTTTAAAGGGCTTTAGTGTTAATGCAACGGAACTTTTTGTCAGCCTACTTTCTAGTTTATCCCTGCTCTCTAGGGTGAGAAGGGAGACTTATGAAACTTTATTAATCCTTGCTTTCTCCATAGTTTTCCTCTGAGCTTTGACCTGCAAACTTCAGAAACTAACCTGCAGTTTCTCATATCACTTGTAGAAACAAACCTGTTCTCTCTCTTCGTTTGTTTATAAAACTGTGATTGGACAGAAGGGGACAGTACTGAGGCACACCCAGGATTTGTGAATGTTTCGAAGCTGAAAATGCAATGCATATAATGCGTGGGTTGAAAGATATAGAGTGGCCTACTCATGGGCAGAAGATGGAGACACAGAACATAATTTGAGGTTAGTCCCTCTCTCTTTTTTTTTCTTTTTTTTTTACACTGAGTGTTTAATCAAAGATCGTATTTCAAAGGAGCCATTGGCTTAAAAAAATCCCAAACAGCTGCACAAACATTTCAACTATTTAATTAGTGATAGGGTTAAAGGCGGACCCACAGAGGCTCAACCCCCTGTTTCTGTACAAATAACTTGAGGTGCACATCCCAAGTACTTGCTTGTGGCCAAAGCCACGCAACTCCCAGTAGAGGTTTTTCACTGTTTGAGTGCTGAGTGTGTGGTAGGGCCTGTACAGAACATAGAATAAGATGTGATCCCCACTCCAAGGAGCTTTCCCTTGGCTTGTCCCTGCTCCCCCATATTTTAGCAGTGATGCAGGTGGAAAAATAGGCTGAGCCATGAGTTGTTCTGATGGTTCAAGAGTGATTAGTGTTTAAACACCCAGTGATAAGTAGAATGGCCAAAATTGCATGCCAGGTTTCAGACCTGAGGGAATATCCACAGTTGACTTAAAAGCCCATGAATAGATTCCTTTAGACAAGCTGCTGTTACTTTATTGCTAAGAAGTGATGAGTTGCAATCTAGAAAAGCATGGCCCCTTTCGGGCTATCCCCCCTGTTTGTAAAATAAGGCAACGAGATAGGGCTTCAGTTCCTTTAAGGCAAGGGTTCTTGGACTTTTGTACTTGTGACCTCTTTCACACAGCAAGCCTTATACATTAAAACCACTTTTTAAATATATTTAACACCATTATTAAAGCTGGAGGCCAAGCGGGGTTTGGGGTGGAGGCTGACAGCTCCCAACCCCCCCATGTAATAACCTTGTAATCCCCTGAGGGGTCCTGACCCCCAGTTTGAGAACCCCTGCTTAAAGGTTTGTAAAAAACAAATCCCAGAGGAGCATTAATGGAAAGCTGCATTTTTCTGTTCAGCTCCCTGAAAACTGAACAAGGAGACCCCTCTGGAATGTGCCCACGGCTGTTTATTTTTCTTCCTTGCTGTATCACCCACAATCTTTGGAAGCATTATTTCTTTACCACTACACTGCACAGAATGGGTTCACAAACGTACAGTACATGACAGCCCCTCCCCCATAGAGCTTCAGGCCAGATTTTCAAAGGTAGTTTATGCACCTAACAATGCAGTTGGCTGCCTAGTGCTTTTAAAAGCACGTGTGGGGCTAATTGCATCTTTAGGGGCCTACATACCTATACAAATCTGGCCCTTGCCCTCTAAGGCTAGGTATGCACTTTGAGTGGGCAGGTCGAGTACGGATGCTGCACACTCACCTAGCATGGCTATGAATGGCAGGGTAGATGGGGAGGCACTGGTTAGGCGAGTAGGGTAAGGACATGTGTGATCTTTAGGGTACGCACCCTACGCAGCTCTCTACATGCCCAAGCTCTACTGTCCACATCTAGTGTCCTGCTGCCTCCCCATAATATAACACAAGAATGGCCATACTGGGTCAGACCAAAGGTCCATCCAGCACAGCATCCTGTCTACCGACAGTGACCAATGCCAGGTGCCCCAGAAGGAGTGAACCTAACAGGTAATGATCAAGTGATCTCTCTCCTGCCATCCATTTCCACCCTCTGACAAACAAAGGCTAGGGACACCATTCCTTACCCATCCTGGCTAATAGCCATTAGTGGACTTAACCTTAACTAGATAAATTCATTTGTCTAGTTCTCCTAAACCCTGTTATAGTCCCAGCCTTCACAACCTCCTCAGGCAAGGAGTTCCACAGGTTGACTGTGCGCTGTGTGAAGAAGAACTTGCTTTTATTTGTTTTAAACCTGCTGCCCATTAATTTCATTTGGTGGCCCCTAGTTCTTATATTATGGGAACAAGTAAATAACTTTTCCTTATTCACTTTCTCCACACTACTCCTGATTTTATATACCTCTATCATATCCCCCCCTTAGTCTTCTCTTTTCCAAGCTGAAACTCCTAGCCTCTTTAATCTCTCCTTCTATGGGACCTGTTCCAAACCCCTAATCATTTTAGTTGCCCTTCTCTGAACCGTTTCTAATGTCAGTATTCCCACTGCAAGGAAAGACTCTGGCAGAGGGTGGGCAGCTGCCAGAGCCTTTCCCCCCTTCCTCCCCACCACCAGAGCCTTTCACTGCCACGTGTAGCTACACAGTGCCATGTGGAGGCAGCTTCCTTTTCACTGTGACATGTAGCTACAACTACCCTATGCGCTGCCACCAGCACACGCAAGGCCTAAAAGACGAGACATCACAGGTGGCTGAGCCGTGCAAGCGAGAAAGTTGAGAGTAACAAATGTAAAAGAACATTTGCAATCCTTAGCTAATCATCCGTGTCAGTGCAGCAGATGCCATTATGGCAGAAAACCTGGCTGCAGTGTTTTTATGCTCAGCATATCTCGCTTTATCTATTTCCACAATACACACATTAAACTGTGGTTATGGATCTGCTAATTTTCCTCAGCAGGGACGATAAGAATATTTTTATCTTTGAAAGATTACTCAAGGTAGCTTTTCTAAAGTACCACCTTCAGTAGACCTGGTATAAGCTGTCTTTTCCCTTATCAGCCATCCTTTTAATGAGGAAGCTGACTTATTAGCTATTGATTAAAGCAAATTGGTTTGTTCAGCACCTTCCCCAGCAGGGATCTGCCAGATGTTATGCAAAGCACTGAGAACGTGTACCTCAAAATCTGATGCTGGCTTATGCCTTTACTATGGGAACAGAAGAGGATGGGTCAGCACAGAATGGTGATATATTAAGTCCAGGGTAGGGTTTTTCTGTTTTGTTTTGAAAGGAATTAAACTTGCATCTCTCTTCCTGATTATATTAGAAAAGTGTGTGTGCCACTAAATTTTCCAACACAGAATGATACACAGTGATGGTCCAGGACAGGAGAACCTTTGGTGCAAGGCAGAAAGAACCCCTTATTATTAAGAAGCATTGTGGGGACACATTGTAAAGTAGAAGATGCTTTGCCTATAGCCACAGGCTGGTTCCATCTGCGGGTCATTTTACATGGACTGACAAGCTAATACATCAGAGATTGGCTTGTGCCGAAGAGCTTGCTTGTCTCTAACAGTAGGAGCACTTGCAGCTGAGGGCTTGTCCCATCTTGAAAACAAATAATGTAGATTTGAAAATGTCTTGTATTTTGATGTAGAGCCTAAAGAAGTTTAACTGGAGTGGGCCAATCTTTCTAAACAGATGTCAGGGCCTGAATCAGAGCACCAGCAGACCGCATGATAGTGTCTTATCTTAAATGAGCTCAAAGCCCTTTACTAGTAAGGAAGCTGATGCAGCACAGGGTTCCCTCCATACAGAGCTCCTTGCTTATATGCATACAGCACTACCACCTCTGCCCAGCTAGAGCGACGTTGGTGTAGCTGAGCTGGGACTCAAGCCAAGCCTGAGACAGAAAATACTTGGTTCAAGGCATCTTCACTTTGTGCAGAGAGGCCCAAACATGTCAGAAGAGCCAGAGAAGTTGAGTCGATTACTGGTATTACACATTGCCTGGAGGTCTCATCAGCTCTCTACTTACTGAGTTATTGTGAAGCCTCCCAAGGTGCAGCTCAACCACTAACAAAGTCCCTTTGAGACATTCAGATCATATTAGTCCAGGGGTAAACTCACAAGGATGCTTTTATATCCAGCTTTTAATCTGGGGCCAATTTAAAGGCAGCTCAGAGGAGGAGCCAGACCTGTAACCGCCCTCTAGTTGGGGTTAATAATCTCCAACAGTGAATGTGTTTGTAAGGCAATTTAGAGGGCAGAATAACCCTCTCAGAGCCTCCACAGCAATCATGTACTTCCCTTCTGCAAAGAGAGAGCCTGTAACATCAACTACCTGTCCCTAGGCTACCAGGTAAAGGAGAGGCTAATCTGTCATCCTCATCATTAGCAATCTCTGTTGTATCTCTTATCAGTGGGGTCTAGGGCAAACTCCTCCTCTTGTAAAAAGGGCTATAGGATCTTTAATGGCCATACAGGCGTTCTGTTTTTAAGATGGACTGAGAAGCAATCCACCACCCCTGAATCTATCTGGAAAAGAAGGCGAATGCTATGTTGGCAGGGGCTGAGGAGGAACCCATGGTGTTGCTTCATAAAACATTCTAGCAATCCCCCTCAGGATGATCCAGCCAAGGCTACTAGCACCGACTGGCTCTGGAAAGAGCTACAGCTCATTTTCCTCAGCCAGAAAGCCAGGGAAGGGGAACAAGGAAAACCGAGAAGCTCCTCTGATCATAGAGGCATCGGCCTGCAAGGTGCGGGCAGGCCACGGTGGTGTAACTGGGTGGCAAATGTAAGCTTTATTGGCAAGACTGCTGAATTGTGATGGGCTGAACATGCCCATTGGCCCTGCCTGGCTTGAGAGCAAGCCCCATGCTGGGTGGCTGGCCAGGCTGGCCTGGCTGCAGACACTCCATTGTTGACGCTAGAGAAGATGTGGTGGTGTTATCCTCCGCCGTCTCTTTGTTTTATAGCGAGTGCATTGTCCCTGTGCAAGGAATGTAGGAGCTCCCAGGGAGTTGATGGCAAAGGCCTCTGTAAAGCATCTCTAGGTTCCAGGGTGTGCGCACACACCCCTTGCCCCATGGTCTGGAAAAACAAGAGACATTTAATGGCCAGCAGAAATGTAGTACCCTCCCCGCCCTGAATGAGGTTTTATTGTGCTGCCTCTTTATTGTTCTCTTTACAAGCCAGGCTTTTTATAGCTTTCTCTATGAATTGTTTCAAGGAGAGGGTAATTACCTTATCACATGCAGCATGATTTATAGCCAAAGAAGTGGCCCGGGACATTCAAGCTACACAAGCTACACATCGGCTCTTTGAAAGGCAATCTACATGTTTTAGCACAGAGCTTGTTATCTTCTAAGTTCACTAAGTAGATGGAATATAAAAGAGTGTCAGTGTCCATACCTTCTTCCATCCAACTCTGTGATTAGTTACAGGGCTGGGACTCTTCTGCCAGACCTACTGTACCTGTTGGTAATTGGACCAAATACAAGGTGGGAATTAGGGCGTGTCTATACTGGGAAGTGGACCTGAATATTTATTGAAAAATAGTACCCTGTGTGGATGCTCTCATAGCTTATTCCCCAGGAACTATTGAGGTCAGTTTTCCTTTTGTAGACAAGCCCTTATTGACTTTAATACCCAAACCTCATAACTGATAATGAAATGGAGCATGGGACTAGATACTTGGATTTTTCTACAGGTTCTGACTGAAGTCTTGCTTGAAGAATCATTTGAGGGTAGTTCACCCCAAAAGAGGATATCTAGATGTGAAAATACAAATGTAAACTAACGGATACTGCCCATGGGCAAAATTCTCTCCAGTGGAATGGGCCATGCATAAGACCATGTGTATCACTTAAGGACCAAATGCTGCCCTTATGTACACTCATGCAACTCTCATTGTCATGAGTGGGCAGACCTTGCAAGGGTTCCTTAAGAGCTATATAAGGCCTGGAGCAGGCACTTAAGACATACTCACCCCTCATTAATTGGCAATGGACATCTTCGTATGCACTTACCTGTGTTGTACTGAATGAGGGGTTCACTGTGGCTGTACTGGAGATGCCAGCATAGTCAATTTTCTCCCACTTCTGTGTAGATTCATTTCCACTGTAATGAATCTCCTTCTACTTAATGGTGCCATTATGTCTGCTGAATCCCTTGGCAATTTTATTATATTTTAAAAATCATGATGTGCCAACAATTTGTGACATAGGCACTGGGGTTTGTAAAGTAATAAAACTGCTCCATACAACTCCACCACTGGTGCTGGAACTGACCAGCTAAGAGCAAAATGCAGAAGCCACCTTCAGTGGAAGATGATCCTGAGATCTTAGATCAGGAGTTACTCTCTTTTCCTTCATGGTCTTCAAAATGGCTCAGCCTGCACTGTTAGCTGTGTGTTCCTAGTGGCACTAGTATGCAGAAGTGGGGCGTTCACAGCATGAATGTCAGGGTTATTTTTAGAGCTTTGCAAAACTCATCGGGAGAAATGTGTCCTCATAAAAACTCACCTGGTTTCAAGCTTTGTTCCAGTCTTGAAACTCAGCCTAGATTTGTTGAATGTTAATGATCCCCCCAGGAGAACCTGGCCCCAGTTTTGAGCTAATCTGGGGAGATCCAGCTATGGTTTTGCAATGGAAACCATGCAAAATTTGGAAAGGGGTGAACAGGAAGCCTGTTGAAACTAGGCTGTGCCACCTAGGTTTGGCTTTAAGTTTTAGAGAGTGTGTGAACCCAAAATTCATGCAGGCTGATTGTCTTCTTGGGGCCTAGTCTATGTCCAATTGCTCATTAAAATCAGTGGGAGTCTTTCTGTTAGCTTCAACGAGTTTTGGATCAGGCCCTAGTAAAGTGTCATTGATTTCACTGGAGTTGCTCCCAATGTACACAAACATGAGAGGGACTCAGGCCCAGGAAGTGTAGATCTGCACAGAATGACACCGAAGAAAAGAGCTGCAACAGCCTCTCTGAAGCAAATCAATGGGTAAATATCGCCCCCATTTGAGAGCTGGAAAGGCCACATATCTTGATTGTACCAAGATGAGTTTGAGCCAAAATCCCAGAACTGAACATTCCCAAACTCCAGGGCCAGCCTTTGCAGTGAATGGGACCCCGAAGGACTGACTGGGCCTTTTGGAAGACTTCTCCTAATCCAGTGGATTAGTTACCCAGCTGACCTTGTGTCACCTGAATTCACATGTAGTTGTGACTCAGTAAATCTCTCCTCTATAGGACATGCACTCACCTGGCTGGAAAGGAATCTCAGGAGGTTCCAATCCTAACTTGCTACAATCTGCAGCACTGGATTTGAAGCATTTTTCCTTGGGAGGGAGGTACTTTTTTTTTTTTCTTTTTTTTTGTTCCAAGTCAAGCAATGGAGTGAGTTCAAAGATCAGGTTGCAGCTCAAATTATAAAGCCTTTTTTATTGCATTACCTAGATAAGTAAATATGCGGTTTCCTGTCTGAAAGGCCACAGGAGTGCTCTCAAGGCATCTATGCGTTTTCCTAGGCGAATGGGCCAGAACACACAGCACGCATCCATAAGCCAAGCAATGGCAAAAGTAGACAATGAAACAATTTAGAAATGGCCCCAAGCAGTGTTGATAACACACCAAAATGACTGAGAGAAACTTCAGTTCACTTTGCACAAAAATCCTCTTTGCAAGACAGTAACAATCTTTATCTCTGCACTGAGCACTCCAGAGAATGAATAATGAGGATGAGAGGGAAGGGAACAAGGAGAGAAAGAGAGAAAAAGGCGTTGCATTTATATAGCGTCTGTCATCACAAAGGTTTCCATACCATAGTATAGAGCAGGGGTCGGCAACCTTTCAGAAGTGGGGTGCTGAGTCTTCATTTATTCACTCTAATGTACGGTTTCGCTTGCCAGTGATACATTTTAACCTTTTTAGAAGGTCTTTTTCTATAAGTCTGTAATACATAACTAAACTATTGTTGTATGTAAAGTAAATGAGTTATTGAAAATGTTTAAGAAGCTTCTTTTAAAATTAAATTAAAATGCAGAGCCCTCCGGACCGGTGGCCAGGACCCGGGCAGTGTGAGTGAGTGCCACTGAAAATCAGCTCACGTGCCGCCTTTGGCACGTGTGTTGCAGATTGCCTACCCCGGCATAGAGATCATTTTGCCTACCAGTGAAATGCAGCTGCCTCTGGGATGTAAAGTGGCAGTTGTTTAACACGACAAAGTAACACTGGAGAGTGAGGGGGAAAACCTGCATGCAATTGAAACTGCAGGGGCAATTTAGGTAGGTACGGTGCAGCCACTCACAACGGAACTGGGTTAGGATGTTGGGACTCGACTCACAATCATAACTATTGCAACGACTAAAAACCTGACTGGCTCCGAGACCGAAATCACGGCATGGCAAAAATAACAATAAAACGAGAGAGGAATTCTTTCTTCTCCTCCCTTCTCCCCCTGCCTCCCAATCCCGGCCAAAGAGAAAAAAATGGAAAATCCAGGAAATTCCATGGGGGCTGCTTTCCCAGATAAGCACCAAATGAAAGAAGATTCAGCTTTGCATAGCTAGAGCTCTAACTGCCGAACAAACACAGGGTTAATCTTAGGACAACCAAACCCAATTACACAGATGAATTCATTGTGCGAAATGATCACTGAGCATAGGGAATTTTAGTACCAGTCCAGAGTCCAAGCTCTGTAGGGGACACAGCAAAATCTGCTGAGCTGAACACATGCAAAGCCTCTCTGTGCTTTCATCCTTGACTATACTTAAAACACGCTCACTGTGGGCAGCTTCCTGGAGTGAGACTCTTCGTTTTCAAGAAGGCTCCAGGGGCCAGAAGTGGTTTGTGGCTGCTGGGTTAGAAAGATCACGCATTTACCCAGCATACCCATCCTTAGGTAGTGAGTAGAGCAGGTCTAATATCCGAAAGCAAATCAAGAACAGCTAGTAGACTGTCAGCACTATTGCAGAGGGTGGTAAATTAAATGTAACTAAAAAAATGCACAAGTGACTTCTGCAGCCTTTATAGCTATAGGAGCTGCTATTAGCATCCTGCACTGGAATCGAGATTGCAATAGTCTGGAAAGCAGCCTCTGGAAATGGAGATGGGGTGGAATGAAAGAGATGGGATAGGGGATTGGGGGTCATAGAGCCAGGAAGCCACTGAAAGGAAGGAGCTAAATCGGAGGTGGAGAGAGCTGAACATTGAAATGGGGTGGCAGGAGGGAGCAGACTGGGTCTTTGGAGCTCAGTACGTGGGTGCTGATTCAGAAAAGCACTCAAGCATGTGCTCAAGAAGTCCCATTGACTTCAGTGGAAAGTAAAGTTAATCAAGCACTTCAGTGATTTTTCCCTATCAGGACCTGGTCAGGGTGATGAGAGGGAGTGGATATGTATTGTAAATAATGCTGTCATTGTGGCAGTGACTGGTACAAACAATCCATATTCAGAGTGGATTTTGGCATCAGATTTGTAGAGGGCTGACTATTCCTTGTGGGCAGGCTATTAAGTAATTGCCTATTCCCAGGTTCTTTGCACCTTTCTCTGTAGCAGCTAGTACTGGCCCCTTTGAGGATTGGATGTCAGACTAGGGAAGGTACGGGGGGGCATATCTTATGCCTTGTACAAATACAAATCCAGCAAACTGACTGGATTTGTACTCAGCTCAATTCAGAATCTGATTGTCCCATTATAGTCCCAATTTACCTTGGCTTTCTCTCCTAATATTATCAGCTGGGACTTTGAAAGCACTTGGCTGTACATAGAGTTCTTGCAGAATAGCTCTTCTGTTGTAAATATACTCTACCTTACTTCAGAATAACTTTCATGTGTAGACGAGTTAGATGCCAGCTCCCATTGAATTTCTGTGGGTGTGGGCACCAAACTTCCTTTGGCTCTTTTGAGAATCCCAGCCTCAATGTATAATTCAATTGTAACAAGAATGCTCTGTCTCTGTGTATGTATATAATTAGTTAATAGAAAAGGCACCGGTACATGGTATCCAGGAATATGTAGCCCAGCTCTTGGGTTGTGTTGAACTGACAAAACTTGTTGCGCACTACAAATGGCTTCCTTTGTCCAGTTCTTCATATCTGCTTTTAGGCATAACTTAATAACTGCAGAAATGTCGAAAAGACCAACCTGTAACTTGATTTCCCAGGTTTGGACATTTTAATTTCCTCTCTAACTGAACAGGGAATGAAGACGATGACTTATTTTATGAAAGGTTGTTTGTTTCCCTGTTCACGATGGTTGTGTGCTCTTGAGATCTTTAATGTCACCAGCTCCAAAACTCACATAGTTGGTATTCTGCCAGCAGATTTCTAAGCCAAACAGTCCTTTTAGAGTGGAGAAGATTTGTGGAGCGCTATAATTAAGGATTTCTGGCTATCGAAGGGAACATCCACACAGCAGGTAGTTCACAGCCTGGGTAGATGTACATGCGCTAGCTCTGTTTGAGCTGTATGGCACGGGCAGCAGGACTGTACATGGGCAGCTAGGCCAAGCCGCTCCCTGTGCCATTGCAGTCCTATTGCTATTTGTAGCAGGTGAGCCCAATCAGAGCTAGAGCGGGTATGTCTGCCCACTCTGTGAGTCTCACGTCCAGCTGCTCTGTAGACATACCCTAAGGCTTTTATATTGCTGCCCATCACTGTAGTATCTGAGCAAAAATCAGTAGCAACAGTGAAGTCTCGCTCTGGCCCTTCTGCCTTTTCAGGGTAAAAGCTCTGCTTGGGAGTGGCGGTTTTTGTTTCTGAGGTTTTAGGTTTTATTGATTTCCACTTTTTGGGGAGTGTGATGGGGTGTTCACTCTGCACCACCCCAGAAGGGGTTAAAATGGCCCAGAAGGGGCTGCTTGACAGGCTAGGCTGCACCTGGGTGAGCTGTAGGATAGATCTACAGCCCTAACTGAACCTGAAGCCCAGCTGGGGGGACTTGTATACAGCCACCAAGAGGAGGCACTGCAGCTTGTGGCGTGTGAGCGGGGCCACGGGGTGAGAGGCTGGGACAAGGGGTCTGGGAGATTGCAATAGGAGGCATCAAACCAGTGCTGGACTAATCCCCAGATGACCCACAAGGAGGTGCCATAGCAGTGAGTCGAGCAAAGCCATACTAGGGAGGGCTGGTTGGAGGGGAGTTACTGAGATGTTAGTGTTGCGAGTTTCATGCTTACAATGGAAAGGCTTTTGAAAGAGGAAGGTTTTGCAACATTTCTTTAAGAGGCACAGACTCTGGGTACACCTGACCTCCTCTGGGAGTTTGTCCCAGGGCTGGATCCCCTGGACCGAGCGTGCTTTGTCCCTAGCTCTCACCCTCCATCCTGGGCTTTGTGACCTGCCTGGTCCTGAAGCAGCCCAGCTTCAGGACCAGGGGGGTTCATAGATCAAAATTCAGTCTTTAATGTATTTGGGGCTTGATCCATTAACTTTGGAAAATCAAGACCAAAGCCTTGAACTGGCATTCTGATAGCTCTAAAGTCCAGTGTGCTCCAAGTGAAAAAAGTGGGAAACCTTCTGAAGTGTTGGTCAGTGGACCTGCTTGGAGGCAGGCGAGGCAGATGTACTGGGCCAACAAGGCATGGCAAAGCAACAGAACAGGTAGGAGAGAACCTCCCATCTCTCCTCCTGGCTCTTTTCTTTCATTCTTCCAGCCTTTCCTGTGCAGTGAAATTGATTCCTGTAGGGCGCTCACTCTGGTGCTGCTCATGAGTGCTACAATTGCACAGGAGCACACAATCTAGCTGTAACAGCAGCTGTTGGAATCAGTGGCTATTGACACTCTGCCACATGACAGAGGTCTTACCCTTTTGTAACCCTGACCTGTGACAGGGGCCAAGAAATAAAGTGCAGGCTCGTCACAGCATTCCCCTGGGTCACACTTTTATTACACCTGGAGCAGCTGAAGTGATGCTGGAAATGCTTCTGAGTGTCCCCCATTCTGATTCGTAATGACAGCCACTGCTGCACAAAGGTTTCATCTTATTTCAGCCTGATCTGAATGCCAGCAATGGAGGCTGGAGTCCTAAATGAAAGGTCTGTTCTCTGGAGTCTTACTCTTAGCACTGAGATGGGCTTACTGTCACACTAACTCTTAAAAACACTGGAGCATGGCACTCCAGGTTTCAAGGCTGTCAGCTTTTCATCTCTTTACATGTCTGTTTTCTCAGAGCAGAGAGTGGAGCTCCAAGCATGGGGTTCGGACTGTCAGCGTCAGGGCTGGTCAGCCCCACACCTGGGGATCAGCTATAACAAGGTGTGGGCCTCCCAAGGCTAACATGAAAAACCTGCATGGCCAAACGTTGCCTTTGCTTATATAACCTGTACAACTCCCCTTAATTCCACAGGATTGCGTGGCGTGTGAGTGAGAGCACAACGTGGGTCCAGATCTCTTGTGTTCAGTGACTCCTGGGCAGTTGCCACCTTAGCCAATGACAAGTGCGCTGGAATTGTTCCCGAAATATTGCCTGAACCATGTCTTCCTCCAGTGTAAACCCAGCCACATCAAGGGAATCCCTCCTGAGCTTAAGCGAACAGAGAACCTGACCTCAACTCCCATCTCTCAGAAGGGCCTTGCACCTCACAGGTTCAGACCTTTAGTTTGTCAGGAAACGAGTCAAGCCGATGGGGCTGATTATTTTTCTGGAGCCAGTTTCTGCAGCATTTGCTCTGGCTGAAGCCAATGGCATTCCACCTGAGTGGGGTCTCTGTAAGGATTTGGTCCAAGATGAGAGACCTTAGCCTGTCAGATAGGTTACCAGCCTCGGTGGTTGATTTGGTAATGCAAATCATTAATAGGGGCCGAACGCTGCCGGGACCATTTCACCTGTCCTTTTGCTATCACCCAGGGAGAGATTTTCAAAGGCACAAAGAGGAGATAGGCACCCAGTTCCCATTGACAGGACCCTGCGATTGCAGGGCCTCACCCAATGCTATCATGTCTTGAGAGCCGATGGAGATTCAACTGGACCCCAGTGAGTGAGTGGGTGTGACTGTTTCAGCTTCTGGAGTTGGGCCAGCTTCTCTGCAGCTTATCAGGTGGCTAGCAACCTGGGTTAGCTGTGGTTCATGGTACCATATGAATGTGCTCCCTTTGCTCATTAAGGAGGAATCTTAAAAATATGGTCTAATCCAGCGTTCCAATTGAATAAGATAAAGATCCCTCCCTCCTGTCTAACCAATCACTGTGCTGTGATAGGCTTCTCAAGTGAAATAGATACATTTCTCCGCCCACCCCCCCCCGAGTCATTCTGTCTTTGCATGGGATTTTCCCCATAACTTGACATTCAGAAGGGATCACTAGGTATGGAAGGGTAGACGATGGAGCTGTACTAATAGCATCGGATGGGAATGGTCCTTCTTTGCAGGTGCTGTCCTAACTCGAGTACACTGGGGACCACCCCTTTACGGCCACAGTTCAGCAATAGACTTGAGGGCTTTGTTGAACAGGGATGGGCTTTAGCATGAGAGCCCAGTTTTCAAACAGAATTTAAGACTGCGTTATGGGGCTTGAAGTAGACCCTATAGGAGTGCCCGCATGCACAACTTGGTGCTCTTGGTTAAGTGTCCAAGTCTGAAAACTGGACTTTATTACCTAGGGCACTGCACCGATATATGAGAATTTTAAGCCCATCTTTACTTTCCGTATTCTACATTTTCTAGGAGGGGGTAAGAATTTGATTAACTGCTCAGCACTTTTTTGTGCTGAAAGAACAGAATTATGGTGCTATGCGCCATCCCTAATCTCTCTTGTCTGTTGGCTAGTCGTATGTTAATCATCTGACAGTCAGTGATTAACTTATTCAGGCTGCAAAAGCTGCTGACCCAAAGTAGCACTGGGGTCAAGCAGTGTGTGTGCATGGAGGGGCGGAGGGAGAAGGTTCTGAACTTTCGAGGTGTCACCTGGATCTCTGCAGGAGCAGATACCATTTGGGGATCTGTAGATCCCACTGCCAACTGATGTCATCGCCCTGAGATCATTAATGGGAATTACGTGGTTTAATAATGGCTCCAAAGCGTTGGGATTGAGACAGTCTGACATCTTTCTTTCCATTGCTTTGGTACCTCTTTAAAAGTCAAGTCACTTGAACCCATAGGGTTTTTGTTTGTTTGTTTTTGTTTTTGTTTTTTAAGATTTACAGAATTTGTTAATAGAAAGTTTTCTCAAACGTTTACAACATTTGAATGAAAACTTTTTTTTCCCCTGAGAGGATGGGGAAGGGAGAAGTGGACAGAGCTCATTTCCAGACATGCCAGTGCTGAGATAATTTGGAAGAACCTGTCAATAAAGTGACACCGACTAGAGACAGAAAGCAAAACTGACCAATGTAATTTCACTGTCCTAGCTGACTAAAGTGCAAAAAGTAAATACACCACATAGCCAGGATAAGAGACATCAGCACAGCTCCAGCATATACAGGGAAAGACTCATTCTACCGGGCAGCCTGGCCCTTGTAATTGTCAGGCTCCTTTTCTGGGCTAGGGGTTATAAAATGTACTCACCCTGGATTCTGGTCTCCCGCCACAGGAAGTCAGCAGAGTTACTTCTATCCCATAAGGGAGGACTAGGCCCCATCTATGAGAAAGGTAATTGTACGAGATCACTTCTAACTCCCGGGAGTGTCTTTAGCCATCCATTCTTTGTCTCTGCCATAAAAGGCCATTTCACCCAGCTGTTGCATAGTGCAGCAGACCTCAAAGCACTTTACAAAGGCAGCAAGTATGATTATCCCCATTTTACAGAGGGAGAAACTGAGGCACACGGGGAATGTTGCCTAGCAGCTCAATGGTGGAGCTAGGAAGAGAATGCAAGTCTCCTGAGCTCCAGTCCAGCCTCTCTATGCTGGCCCATGCAATCTAATAGGCACTAAAACCTGGGGTGTAGGAAAATGTGTTTTGCCCCTGACTTCAATGAGGCCAGGATTTCACCTTTCAGAAAGTCTCCTTCTCTCTAAGTGCTACCATGGCTCAGGAAGTGAGTCCATGCTCCACCTCACATGAGTGCATGAAACCCAATAGGTAAAACTGTGGCTCTAAAAAGTTGTCTTGATCATCCCTAAGTGCTTTATCCTGTTTGCTGCACCATACGGGAGCAGCCTGGGGAGGGAACTTTATTATCGTGAGCTATTGCTGTATTCCATCGATGCAAACACTCAGCTTTACAGGCGTCATTGCTGGTTGGCTCTGCAAGGGGAGTTTAGTAGGTGAATATGCTGGGCCTGACTCTCCTATTGCTTAAATCAGTTTTGCCCTGGTGTAACTCCATTAACTTTGCTGGATTGAATCCAGATTCTCACCAGCGCAAGAGGTATCTCTGTGGCCCCTCAATCATTCTTGTGTTTCCTTTTGGGACTGGTCATTCCTTCCCACCCTTCAAAACCAGAAAGCCATCTAATCCCACCAGGGAAGGAGCAGGTTGGAAACACCAAAGACCTATGATCATAAGTACATATAATCCTATACAGCCTCAGTCAATTACCCTAAAGAATTTCAAGGGCCCAAACATAAAACCTTTAAACTAACTTAGCTGTCCTAAACGTGATCCCAGAGAAGAAAAGCACATTTGGTTTGATAAGTAAAGCATGCAACCAGTTAAATATCATTGAAAGCCATGCTCCCTGGGAAGCTGTTTCCGTCTTCCTGTGATTTACAACAGCACCTTGCTATTACAGAAAAACAAAAAGATGCTCATAAACCACGGTCCCCCATGTGTCCAATGGACACAGCAGAGAACTGTCCAACTTCTAAATCAAATTATATGGCTGGTGGTGGAAGACTTCATTAGAGGGGAGTTGAGGAGCTGTGGAATGTGGCGCATGACAAAGACTTGTCTTGGGGGTTTGTCTTGACTAGGAACAATAGCTGAGTTTAGGTCAGGTTTAGCTAGTGCCTTTTCGCTAAGCCCAACCTAAACACAACATTTTTCCTAATCAAGACAAGGACTTAAACTTTTGCCAGTCTGGAAGAAAGAAAATGCCATGATCAAACTGGCATGCCTCCTTGTAATCTCTGAGTTAGATTGTGAGCTCTCTGGGCCAGGAGCTGTCTGTTAGTACAGCACCTACCACAATGGGGTTCTGACCCAGGGGCTCCCCAATGCCACTGCAGCACAAATAATAAATAAAATGGTGGGATTCTCATCCTAATCCCCTAGGAAACCAGCACATAGTTTGACATAATTGAATAAACCTGATCCCTTGAGAGAGCCCTAAGCCTGGAATAATAGCTGGTGCAGCGGATTAAGACTGAGGTACATTAGTAGAGTAGTGTAGGAGTCTAGCAGCAGACCGCTTGGGGTGAGTGGCAGGGTCAGGACGGAGCTGCGCTTGTAGAGCTCTGTGAAGGGCTCAGGGTTTGGCACAGCAGGGAGTGCTGCACTTCAGGCCTGAAATGCATTTGTGGAGATGAGTAGGAGAAGCTTGTGGCTCCCCTTTGCACTACACTAGCCTTGCTGCCATTTTATTGCATTCACACCACCTGTCTAGGAGAGTGTGGGTCTTTGTGCCCCCTCTAGTGGCCAATCCACAAAGGAGGATAGAAGTCTACTATACCTGCTATCTAATGGAGTTTCTCCCATAACTCAAATAGTAGAAGCTGTGCCTTTAGCTCAGAATGTAATGTCCCAGGTGGAGTTGGTTTTGCCTGTGCTGACTTTCTCTTGTTTGCATGAATGCTAAATTCATCCACAAAGTGAAGACATGCGCACACAAATTTCAGGTAACTCAACATTCCCACATATTTTGAAGCCTAACTGTAACAAATAATAATAAACAAACATACCTAATGACACAATTAATAAAAAATTGCCCTGGGTAAAAAGGGAGATGGGCACAGTTAATTACTTCAAAGAACTTTCCAAAGCCAAGGAGAGTTAAGAAATGTATGTAGCAGTCCAAATATCATCACCTCTGAGTAACTGAGCCAAGGGAGAAGGGGGAGAGATTTGTGAAGTTGCAGCAGGAAGTGGCTGGATGGTAGACAATGGGTTACCCCAGTTCCATTTCTGGGTCCATTTCTCTACAGAACAGTCTCTTCCATTGTTTTGACTGTTACAGGTAGCTCACTGCACTTTGCTGATACTGACTTCACTAGTTATTTTGATCATGTAACCCCTTTCAGACTGCAACAAGCTCTGAACGAAGCATCCTCAGTGCAGGTCAGAGAGGAGCCTTTTTTTTGCCCACGGTCTGTACAGATAATCTTGTGAAACAACATTGGAAACAACATGGAAAAAGTGAACAAGTCATAGAAAAATGTACTTAATTCAGTTCTCTCCTCCGCCCCCACAACATATATCTACAATACATGTATCAACTAGACTCAGTTCAGTGCATAAATCCACACAAACTAACCTTCAAACAATATAGTTTATAGCTTCTGGTAAATCCACTGGCAACATCCAGGTTCTTAGCTGACACCCAGAATCTGGGATATCAGAAAACTGGCTGAATAGAACCAGTCCAGCCCTCACAATGGCATGTTATTACATTCTGTAATTCATAAACCTTTGCACCAGAATAACTGAAAGGAGATTGAGTCCTCACTTAGCCACTAGGTGGCACAACCTCCAAATCATCTGCCTCAAAATGTGGGTTTCTTTATTGTTCCACTAGTGGAAATGGAATATTTAGCAGCAAAAGTAAGAGTGGCCCACAAGAGGAGTCTAAATCAGTGTGTCTTGTCCAATCTTGTAGTGGAATAGGCCTGGAATTGGGGTAAAAACGGAACCTGCCCACCCAGGGTGTATGTTGTCAAGATCTTGATATTACTGCCTACAAACAACATGGGCTCTGATGGTGCGTGCAGGTCCACAGTGCCATAAGTTAAAACAGTCTCCGATAGTTGTTTAAATAAGGATCCGTATGCCAGGGCATGAACATGATGGGCATTTTGGTCAGTATAATAAACTCAACTTCTCTTTTCCCCTCAGACCGGTGGGAAGTTATGGCCACAGATTATTTCATCTAATCAGCCTCCCATGGGTCTTGAGAACCTGCTATGATCAAAATGGGAGAAACTTCAGGCCAGATTCTCAGCTGCGGTGAATCAGTGCAGATCCATGGACTTCAGTTGGACCTATGCCTGCTGAGAATCTGATCCTTCATTTCAAACCGTTATTGTTTGAGGGAAGCTTCCCTCCCTTTCTTTCATGGTCCTGCACAAAACTGTCGCCAGTGAGTTGTCCCTGGGAAGTGCAGATACAGCCTTTCTTCTCTAGGCCACGAGTCTGACTCCTGCCCAACCCGGTAGTAACTGCCTATGGAACCTAATTTAAAGCCATTGAAGTCAATAGAAAGACTTAATCTGCTTTGGGTCATGCTCTTAGGTACCACGGTGATGCTGTCAGATACCATGAGGGAGAGGATATAGAAATGGAGGCAGCTACCATCTGATGGCTGTGGGGTGTCCCCAGGTGAAAGGAGTTGGCGACCTCCGTCCAGCTCCCAGTGGACACATATTTGTAGCACAAAATAAATCAAATACAAATCGCCCCTTTAGCCCTCTATCTGAAGAGGCAGAGGATTAATGGGCTGCAAAGAATTAACTCCCCTTTCATGCTAGAGGGGATCCCTGCAAGTGAGCAGTGAGGCCCATTGGCAGGGCAGTGTGTGCGCAGGGCTACCTTGCACGGTTTCCTCCCTTGCTGTTCCTGCTCTGAGGATAAAGAGGCCTCCAGGGCTTTCAGTCCAACACTCTTTGTGAGAACTACCTTCACTGAATAATGCCTGAGCCTGAGCCAACAGCTATTGGCTTTGTTCAGCGTAAACTCTCCGGCGTAGGGCCCTTCTCTTTGCACTGTCTGTAAAGCACCTGACACAATAATAATGGAACGTGGGCAGTGTCCAGAGAGATCAGTAAAAGGAACAGCAGGTTCAGCATCCCCCTGCCTAGGCACAGTGACTGGAATGTGACATGCTCCTGGAGCTAGATAGCGCAAATTGGGAGAGCGAAATCTCTTGAACTTGACTTCTAAAGAGCATGACCAAGAGGGAAAAACACCTTCATATCTCCCCTCCTCCTCCTTTGCCTTCATCCCAGGCTCGATCAACAAGGAACCCCTGCTTCTCTTCAGGGAAGGTGAAAATGAATAGGAACCGGCCCCCACCCATGAACAGACAGCAGAGTTCTAACCCCCACACCGCAACAGAATGACGGGAAGCAAACAATAATGACTGGTGTATCTGGGGCCTAGAGAAGGATCAAGATTGCGTTGTATTGTAAAGACCTGAGAGAGACCAGTGCTGAGAGCTGTGATAGATTTGCTGAGGCTTTCTCTGTCCGCTCCCCCAGTTCTTTAGTCTTGTGACAATGTTGAGTTTCTTTTACAAAGTTTAATGAAAAAGAAATCAAAGGAAAAACAAAACTGCGACATCTAGACTTGAATTCAATTTAACACGGGTTCTCACAACACATTTTTTGATGGTGATTGCGCTGACAATTCTTCCTAAAATACTTAATTAACTTTAGGAAAAACAAATAAATATGCACATAGACATGTCCAAATCATTGTAATTTATTTATGTAGGGGTTTTTTCAGACTCAGTAATAAAACTAATGTACAATGGTTTCTATTCTTTACTGGACCTAAACAGAATAGAAACGCATGTTCTTGTCTTTTAGTTGTTGTTTCTTTTGCTTGTTTTGGCTGCTTTGTAAAAAGCTTGCTAGATAGTAAGTCTGCTGCTGTGAATATTTGTATGTTTGTTAATATCATTTTTCACAGCAGACCTACTCAGCCCCGGTAAGCCCTGGGAGAATTAAGCCCTGGATCGGGGGTAGGGGTGGGCAGCGAGGCCATGGGACCCAGGAACGATGACGTGGATGGTGAGCTGGGACCAGAGCCTGACACCATGTGGATGGAGCCTCAAGCCCCGCAGCTGAAGCCTGCCCTGGCCCTGGGAAAGTGGGGAATTCACCAACTGCCTGCACCTCTAGTGTTTGTGTCTCCGGAGGGGGGCAGGGCCCAACCCCCACTGGTGGCTCTGGGAGAGGGGCCACTGCTCCCCGCCCCCAGCACAGCCCAGGAGTCAGTGGCTGCAAGAAAAGTCCCTGGTGGCCACAGTGGCAGCATTTGAGAAATGCTGATTTAAGAGCACTGGTAACTACGTAGGCAAGTATGAGCCCATTATCTGAGCACCTCAACATTTTATATGTAATTATCATCATGGCTGTCCTGTGAAGTAGGGCAATGCTATTGGCACAGAGAGATGAAATGGACAATTTTTTTAAAGGCATGTATTGCCCAAGGTCATACAGGATGTTAATGGTAAAGAAAGGAATTAAATCCAGGACTTCTGTGTCTAAGAGCACTTTAACCACTAAGCCATCCTTCATTTCTAACAATGGGTAGATTACACCTCTTTGAGGTAAATCATTATAGTAGTAGTGGACACTTGATTGACATTTTTTTAAAAATTGGGGTGTAGGTGTAAAAGAGAGAACCAAAGGGAATAAGTATGAGATTTTCCCATAAATTATTTGTCCTGGTGTTTCACTGTCAACTCTGCTTATTGATATTCTGAGGATTAGTCTTTCAGCACTAAAAAAAAATATGCAAACCCTTCCCAAAAACATGGGATAGGATGTTTAATGAAAAGGTGACCAGCAAAACATGAAAAAATAGCTCTGTTCTGCTGATTTGTAATGTATCAAGAGGACCACCAATGATATTTTAAAGGGATTCTCCCTTTGCTTATTTTTCCTGTTAGTTTTCCCTATTTTGCTGAACGACTCCTTGAAGGAATTGCTGGCCTTCTGACATCACAAGAGGATGATGCCTGAGCCATTGAGAGAACGAAGAATTTTTAAGGCAGGCTAATTTAATCTCTTTACTTTCCCCTTCTCCTCTTCAAACACCTATCTAACTTAAACTGCAGAGAAGCACCTGGAAGAGAAGCTTTCTTTTCACAAGCAATTCAAACAGCTTAGTCCCCATATCTGTGCCGTTCTCTCATCCTACAGAAATGGAATACAAACCTTGATCTCCCTGATATACTCTTAAGTCAAACAGGGAGGGGGGAAAAATTCCTCATAAAGAAGCAAAGAAGGTGCAAACTCATCTCTTACCTACCCTTTGCACCTTAAAGAAGTAATGTACATGCAACAATGGCTTTAGTCTGGACGCCAGCGTATGGTTAGTGAGATCTCAGCTTCTGAATAACGTGAAACTTGATTTTGAGTTTCTCACAAGTTCTTAATAATAAAGAAATAGGGTGGGGAGTGGAAATCACCTTGTTTCTGTCTTAGTACATTGTGCATCATATTCATTACCATGGTAGCATCCAGGAGCTCCAGTCATGGACCAGAACCCCAATGTGCTAGGCACTGTACGAACACAGAACGAAAAGGATGGTCCTGGCAAAGAGCTCACAATCTAAGAATAAGACCAGAGACAACAGTTGGATACAGACAGATGGGGGAGTGCCTGTAAACAATGAGCCAGCATTGGCCAGCTTGATAAGCTATGGTCTTGGCATATCAGCAGCCCTGTAAATACAGCCTTGTAAAATGGCCATGAAAATTAACTGCACAATGGATGATGGAGGCAGGCGGAACTACTGATATTTTATTTACATATCAAAACAAATGAATTGCTTTGGGTGAGTAGAATTTGCAATGTTGAATTAGCAGAAGCAGAGGGAAATACTGGTTAGTAGTAACACTTCCTTTCTCAGTCTTGTCTGTTTAGATTGTAAGCTCTTTGGGACAAGGACTGTCTCTGGCCAGTATACTGGGGCCCCGTGCTTGGTTGGATGTCTGTGTGTTAATGTAATAGTAATAATAGTTACCATACACACTATAATGAGAGTAATCTGGTATAGTGTGTATGGTTACACCCATTGTTTCATGTTCTCTGTGTATATATCTATCTTCCTACTGTATTTTCCACTGCATACATCCATGAAGTGAGCTGTAGCCCACGAAAGCTTATGCTCTAATAAATGTGTTAGTCTCTAAGGTGCCACAAGTCCTCCTGTTCTTTTTGCAGATACAGACTAACACGGCTGCTACTGTGAAACAAAAATAGTTCTTCACCTTTAGTTTTCTTCAACTGTTTGGCTGACAGAGATGAGTAAAAGAAGCAAAGAATAACCCCTAAAGGATGCCTTTTACATTGCCGCTGTCACTTGTAATGCTGCAGTAGACTGATGAGGCCTGGTCCCTACGAGAGAGTTTTCATTCTGTATGCAATGAGAGAGAGTCATCATGGTTAATCCACCGTTGAACAGCCAACTCACTGCAACTTGGATTCCACCTGTATTGACTCATTAAGCTGTGTTTCTTGCCAATGCCAGTAAGGAGGAGAGATGAGGGCCTTTAAACGCTACCAATGGGGCTGAGTTACAATAATATCACAGCGAGAGGCAGGGTAATGAGACAGCTTATTCTCCATTGTTAGAAAGCGTATGGCTGTATTGTACGGTAAAAGCCTGAAGTACTATAGTATCACTAGTATAAACAGCAGGGCTTGGACCTATTATTTCAGATTTCTGTAGAACTTCTGTCTGGACGGAAATGTTGCTTAGTTTACTAGACTAGGACTCAGGAGACCCAAGTTCTGTTCCTGGACCTGCAGTTGATCTGTTAGGTGACTTGGACAAGTCACTTAACCTCTCTGTGCCTCACATCTCTAAAATTGCCATGATAATAGGTGCATTAAGATCTATAGCTCCCATGCCCTGCATTAGAGTTAGACCTTGTTATAAAGACCTAGAAGTCCTGATCCTCCAGGACTTGGCCTAGAAAGCACAGCTGTCTGGAATGAAAGCTGAGGGCCATATTCATCCTGCTGTTGGCTCCACTGAGAGGAGAAATTAGACTCTCAAAAATGAAAACTCAAAGGAAACTTTCATGGAAAATGGTTCTGGTCTGAAATCTGCCAAATGAGAAGTACTTGGACAATCTCAAAATGTCTCATGAAAACATTTTTTGACCTGCTCAGGGCTCCCTGCTGCCTTCCACTTTATGTCATCACTTACACTCTGCTAGGGGTAGCAAAGGCCATGCTACTGTCTTCTCCTTCACATCCCTCCGGCACAGATCCACTTCTGCTTTGACATCTGCAAAAAACTAGCCAGCCAGTGGATGGTTAATTTGAACAAAGGGCCCGATTAGTTTGGTTTATGGATTATGCTTAGTTACAACCCTCAAAACATTCAGGTGATGATTTCAAACCATCCAGCTGTGCAATAGCTACCAATGTAGCTGCAGCTTCTTACAGTCTCACACCCATATACACACATTCCCGTCTATTGTTTGTTCTATCCCTTTTATTGAGCCTGGTCTTAAATTAGATTGTCCCTGAAGTGCAGAGATTACCATGTCTGCCTATGGATTAGTTCAGCACCTTAACTGGGGCCTGTGGGAGCTATGGCACCACAAGTGCTAATAAATAATGATGTACTTAGCACTGGTGCATATGATACGCAAGGTGTGATTCCTGATACAGAGCTATACAAACACTATGCCAAACTCTGGACTCAGTTTTTGGTCTCCCTGAAGGAAGTGGCCACATTCCCATTGTGTGTGGTGGGGCGGGGACTGGGCCAGGTTCACCAGTGCAATCCTGGTGTTTCACTAGGGTAAAAGAGAATGACATTTGGACCAGAGCTGCTATTTTACAATGGCTTAATACGCAGTGTAGAGCCTGTGTACCGGGGGAAATCGTGTCTTATGCTTAGATTGGAAGCTCTTCTAGGCAGGGATGGTCTGGGTTTGCAGAGTGCCTAGCACAATAGGATTCGGGTCCAGGACTGGGGCTCCTAGGAGACAAATACAACAATCTAGTGAAGTTATAAGTGATGTTCGGTGGCTAGATCAGGGGAAAGAGCTGAGGCTGGTACAGAACTAGATTTTTAAGGAGAATCAGTGAGTGAGTCTATAGGATTGTCCCTCCCTTGGACTCACTAATCCAGTGATTCCTTCTGTCTGTTCCCCCTCCCCCCACCTCCCCAGCTCCCCACAACCTCCTGTCACTCTGACTTTCAACACCATTCTGAGCCGGCCCATTGATTTATTGGATGCCAACAGAACCCCAGCTCGCCTGCGTGGGGGAGGCAATTACAAGTGAATGTACTTCTGGGATGAGACAGACTCCCTCGTCCTGGCAGCAGTTCAAAGCTTTCCTGAACTCTTCCAAGTATAACAGCCAAGGCGGGGCCCTGCCAGCCCATAAGCCGCTGGTGAGCTTAGTGTCCAGTGGTGCCATCTTACTCGTGAAAAGGACAGACATGAGTTTTGCTGAAAAAGTTTGGTGAACGGAGATAATCCTGAATCTCTGCCTCTGACTTGCTCTGTGGCTGTGTGCCTCAGTTTCCCCCACTGGTAAACTAGAGGTAATAGTACTCACTGTGTTATGTCCAGCTCAGAGGTGGCTTCACATATGCTTCTCTGGCCACTCGAGGCATCATGCTCAGCTCTCCTGGAGGGAAATGTCTGGTCCGTAAAGACTTGCCTGGACAATAAAAGAGCAGTGCTGGGGGAGTTCTGAAGCCAGTAGTCCCCCTTGGTCAGAAGGATGGTGGCTGTGATGTGAGGCCTTGTATGGGATGCGAAGGCCAAGGCTGAGTTCTTGAGGCTCTGACAGAGCCTCCGAGGGTCCCTCCTACCACAGGCCTTTCCCCCAAAAGCCATTCTTACAATTAATAATACAGAATATTATTCAGGGTCAAAGTGCTGTAAAAACAATTCCCTAGCTAATCCCTACAGCACCCCCAATGAGGTAGGTCACTATCCTCTCTGTTTTACGGACAGAGAAACTGAGGCAGGGAGGAAGTGATTGGGTGAGACCACAGCAGTCAGTGGCAGAGCTGGGATTAGGATTTGGGGTTTCTTGACTCCTCACCATGAGCATTCTTCTGGGCCAACCCATCTCTCTTTAAAGTGGGGGAGTGATGAAGATCTAGTAAAGGAGGGTCAGTTTAGCAACATGCAGTTATGAAGCCCCTCTTTTCCCCCCAAAGGGTTGCCAGGGACAATGTTCAGTGAGTGGGTCCGTATGGCTGGCCATAGCCTAAGCGCTAAGGCGCTATGAGGAACTCAAATAGGGTACTAGAAAATGAATGCCAAAGTCCTTCTGGCTAGGTGTCTAACAGGGCATTTCTAAGCACCACCTTTTTTCTCTCCTGAGAACGGCCATACCGGGTCAGATCAAAGCAAGACAGGGACCCAGTTCAGGATGGTCTGAGGTCAAGGCACTGGATTGGGAGTTAGGAGATCTGGTTCAGCTCCTGGCTCTGCCCCAGACTTCCCCTGTGACTTTGAATGTCTCAGTTCCCTAGCTGTGAAATGGGATAAGACTATTTCCCTACCTCCCAAGTGGCTGGAGAGGATAAAAGTATTCATGCTTGTGAGCTGCTTGGCTCCAAAGCTGAGGAGGGCCAGAAAGGTACCAAGGTAGTTTCATGGCTGGCAGAAGTCTGTTGACTTTTGTGCCTGCTTGCACCCCTTCTGAATTTGGCCAATAGCCACACCTAACACTGCTTGCCATCAGAAGGTAAAGAAAGCAATAGGCAGATGGTTAGGACAACAGACTGGGGTCATATCCTTTTTCTTCTGGGTTAAAGCACAGCCAGAAAGTCCAGTCATCTAAAAGAAAAGTGGGAAATCCCATTTTGGGGGCACATTTTTAACAATGACAGAGCCCCTTATACAAAGGCTTCTAATAAGTGAAGCCTTGTTAAACGATACCATGACTCCAGTGACATTCTACAGTAGGTTACGTTAACCTCACCATTGTATGAACCCTCCAGTCTGGGGCTTAGAAGTGAGCCATAAAAGTCTGCCGGGGGCTAAAAGCTGATGTAGAAAGTCTCAGGCGAGGAGCAGTTAAAAGTTTTATGTTTATGTTTAAGAAAGCCATTCCAGGCGGCTGTAACCCCACTGGAATCAAGTTACGCCAGGGATGGCTTGAGTAATAAAAGTGTCAAGACAAAAATTAGGGCAGGGTGCTCCAATGGGATGTTAGAGACGACAATGTCGCAGCTCTGGGGTCTATTTGCAGCTCTGCCAGAAAATAAGAACATAAGAACGGCTGTACTGGGTCAGACCAAAGGTCCGTCTAGCCCAGTATCCTGTCTACCGACAGTGGCCAATGCCAGGTGCCCCAGAGGGAGTGAACCTAACAGGTAATGATCAAGTGATCTCTCTCCTGCCATCCATCTCCACCCTCTGACAAACAAAGGCTAGGGACACTATTCCTTACCCATCCTGACTAATAGTCATTTATGGACTTAACCTCCATGAATTTATCCAGTTCTCTTTTAAACGCTGTTATAGTCCTAGCCTTCACAACCTCCTCAGGCAAAGAGTTCCACAGGTTGACTGTGCCCTGTGTGAAGAAGAACTTGCTTTTATTTGTTTTAAACCTGCTGCCCATTAATTTCAGTTGGTGGCCCCTAGTTCTTGTATTACGGGAATAAGTAAACAACTTTTGCTTATCTACTTTCTCCACATCACTCATGATTTTATAGACCTCTATCATATCCCCCCCTCAGTCTCCAGTAGCCAGCTGTGTGACTTTGGACCGCCATTCCCTCTCCTACCCTTTATCAGGTTAGACGATGAGATCTTCAGGGCAGGGACTGTCTCTCACATGTGTTTGTACAGCACCTCACACCCTGGGGCGCTGAGTAGCCACTGTAATAAAACTGGATATTTTTAAAGGTGGGCTTTTAAAACCCACTTTTAATTAATTATAAGTAAGTCTGCGATTTGGTCACGGAAGTCATGGATGTCACGGATTCTGTGACTTCCAAAGATCTCCATGACTTCAGCTGGTGCCAACTGGGAGCTGCAGGGTCCTCTGCCACCTGTGGAGGCAGGGAGTGGCAGGGAGACCCCCAGAGCTCCTGGCTACCCCAGGCGGGATGGATACCCCCACAGCTCTCTGCCTCCATGGGCTGCAGGGGAAATCTTCTGAGCTCCCAGCAGCCGCAGGAGGCTGGGGGCACCCCCGCAGCTTGGAACTGCCAATGGAGGGGGACCCTGGAGCTCTGAGCCCCCACAGGTGGTTGGGGGCCATGGAGCTCCCAGCCTGCCCGCAGCTGCCCAGGATCCTTATTTTGTCATGGATATTTTTAATAAAAGTCAGGGAGAGGTCACGGGCTTCCATGAATTTTTCATTATTGCCCATGACCTGTCCATGACTTTTACTAAAAATATCTATGACAAAATCTTAGCCTTAATTATAAGGGGCTGACTCAGAAGTCCACCTGCATGGAGCTCATGACAGGATCAGGGCCTCAGTCACTGTTGGAGACTCTTTTTCCTCTCCTCCTCCTGGGTAACATGCTTCCCGCCTTGGTGCCTTTCTCCATCCCATTGTGGTGGGGCTGGGCAGAGATAATTTGCGAAATTATTTGGGATGCATCTATCTAAGCTATTGACCAATTGCTTTACCTGCTTGTAGTTGTATTTTTAAAAAAAGAATAAAACCAAAGAAGGGGCTTTGGATTTAAAAAGATAAAGCTGTCCCAGCAACAGGCAGGATTCAGAGCCTGATTATAGCCCCATAGTCGCTCAGTGGGGCTAGAAAAGAACACGTAGGCTCTGACCCTGCAAAGATAACAAAGTCCCTGGGACTACTGGTGGGCCATAAAGTTATGCACATCCATAAATCTTTGCAAACCTGGGACCTACATGTTTAGGGGCTACAGCAGTGGTCAGAGTTTCCATCTGGAGGGGGCTGAGGCCAACTCCCAATGGGAAGGAACATTGCTATGTGACATGGCTTCTTTAAATGGGGCTTGCTTAGAAAGAGGAGAGAAAGTCAGGACAGGCAACTCCTGAGTTTCCTAGAAGAGCTCTGAGAAACTCCTAGGGAGGGAAGAGGGGCTGGGTGGGGTTCAGCAGCAGGCTGTGAGGCACTAAGGTGCAGCTCCAGCCCTTGCTGACGTGTTATGGTGAAATGAGTTTCATCTGGATCTCATTCTCACCTGCTGCTCTTGGTTTCTTTTCCGAGCATAGTGATGGGAGCTGGGTTTCTCCAGACCCCACACCAACTCCTCCAGTGTGAGAGGTAGGCAGGAGGCTCCACAGGCAATCAGGACAAAATGCTTCAGCACAGGTAACTGAGAGCCATTGGGAAAGATAGTGGTCAGTGACTCCAACTTGTTCCCCTTTGCTCCTGTGTAGTGTGGTGGCCTAGTGGGCAGCAGTATTCTAACCAGTGATGTGGGAAGGAATAGTGAGCTGGCTGAACCCCGCCGCCCCCCACAACCCAAGGCTGTCCACTGGGGAATGCTGTGCTGCCTTGTGTCTTTAGGTGCAGGATATCTTCACAGAAACAAGCACCCTTAAAAAGGGACAAGATAGATCAGTTTTATGTTTCTGAGTCTCCCATAAAGGAACCAAGTAGTATTTCATGAAAGCCAGTGGGGTGCCAATAAGCACTAATTAGCCACAGGGAAGCCAAAATGCTCTGGCCCAACTGATTGCTAGTGAGTCCCAGGTGACCCAAGCCGTGCCAGCCAGATGTTTTGCCAATGGGCCAAAAATGCAGCTGGGAAAAAAAAAGTGATTCTGATGGACAGAGGGTTCTCTGAGTTCACAGTGTGTTTGCCCTGAGGGCTGCTTGTTCATTTATTGTTTGGGGAAGGATTTTAATTTCTGTCACTGTCTCTCTCTTTTTGATGAAATAACATCATTTGAAGAGGTGAAGTTTAGGCCAAACTTTTTGGAAAGAGTTTGGGGGCAAATTTTCAAGTGTTCAGCACCCATGTTTGTGACCAGCTTTTCCAAAGTGCTCCACACCAGCAGATCCCAGATGGACAGATTTTGTGTTCAGTGGGCTGGTTATTGATCTCCTTTGAATCTAGCTACTTATCTTGGTCCCTAAATGGGAGATGAGTTCTTTAGAAGATTTGGTCCTGTGAGAAAAAGGAGGTGGGCAGCCTACGCATGGATTGAGAGTTACATTAATGGTAGATTAGCTTTCTCTCTTGGAGTGGTGGCAGTTTCTTATGTGATTGGGGATCCACAGTCTCTGACCTGTCCTATGTCAGACCAAGTGATATGGGTTATCTGATTTGCTGGGGGTATTTTGATGGCATGAGATGTGCCAGATAGGTTTGGTATTCCAGTCTAGACATGTTTTTTTTTCTTCTGTGTTTGTTTTTTAAGTAAAGGAAATTTCCTTGATGAAACAGATGAGTTCTACTCATCGGCAGAAGTAAATGGCAAATGAATGAACGCTTCTGCGTTTTATGAGCTCAGAGGCTACATGTAAATGCTAGTCTGTTTCCCAAATCCCCCCCTGCAGTTTCAAGTGGCTGTGGTAATTTTCACTTCCTCCCCTAACTATAACTTGTGTCATGCACGGTTGAACACCTACAGAGTTCCACTCCAGAAGAAGCTGCATTTCTGGGGTGAATGAAGTGCTCCCTGTATGTAGTTTGTATATCAACTTTACCCTGTAAAACACTTCAGGACCCATTGGGCTGAAACATGCTATTTATACACCAGTAAACTCATCCACCTTATTGTTCATCTTTCTTTAAAATGACAGACAGGCTATTGGTAGCCAGCAATGGTTCCGTGTCTAGAAGTGCTGGCTTGAGAGACCCTGGTTCAACTTCCTGAGCTGCCAGAGATTTGCATTGTCTTGGATGTGTTTGTGTCTCCATTCTCCTGTTGGGAAGCTAAATCCATTCAAGGATGTGAGATGGTCCAATGAAGTAGGACATACAAGTACCGTATATGGGAGCAGACGCTATTGTGTTTAGTGCTGTGATTTCTCATAAGATTCAGCAATAGTGTAGCCTCTTCCCATCTGCCCCAGAGGTTACTTGTTATGTTATGAAAGGCATAAAGTGGTGGTTCTGAACCTGTACTACATGGGATGGCTTGTAGCATTGGAATAAGAAGTCGTTATTGTGACATTGATTCCAGTGACCCAGGTGGTACGCCAAGTTCTGAGTTTCCATTATGGTATGCCAGGGCTTAAGGTCTGAGATGTGATCTTAATTCCTGATCGAACCTGACCTGCCAGGTTTGGGGATGAGCTGGGATTTTTCAAAACACCCTCCATCTTCTCCCACTGTGACCAGCTGCTCCCTTGAGAGTTACACTAATGGCTGATAAGCTTTCTCTCTTGGAGTGGTGCCAGGTGGCAGTTTATGTGACCGGTGTTCTACAATCTCTGAACTGTCCTATGTCCGACTAAGTGATATGGGTTATCTGATTTGCTGGAGGTATTTTGATGGCATGCGATGTGTAACCTCTCCCACTGTGACCAGCCTCAGTATGGACTGTCCAAAGCCCAGAGAGGGAAGTTAGGACTATTTTGGATATAGTGAAGGAATTTCTGCTTTCTACCCCAAAGCCGGGCAGCCAGGAGCTTTTGTAGCTTTTAATCTTCACTTTGGGTATGGCCGCTTGCTTTTGTTCTCCACTAGGCTAGCCTGGCCTATTCCTGGCAGGGTGGAGGAGCTGTTAGCTGCAGTTAGCTGAGGATGTGGCATATCACCCCCTTGACCACTGGCTAGTGTGCGGGCTCCTTCCAGAGAGCACTTGCAGGGAAGATGGGCTAGGTCATCTGGAAGGTTTCTTCCCACCTGTAACTTCCACAATCTTGCAAGGCTCCCTTCTGCCCTGAGAGACAGAGTTGGACAAAAGCTGGAAACTGAAGTCATTAGAAGCAGGGGATAAGTCTGTTTAATAATAGGGATCTTGCTCTTCCCTTCCAAACCTCCTTCGGACTATGGAGACAACGTGCTCATTCCTGCTAGTCTCTGAGCAAAGGGCTGTCTTAGGCTTTGTCCACATTAGCATTTTAGTTGGCAAAACTTTTGTCGGTCGGGGTGTGTAAAAACAAACAAACAAAATCCTCACACCCCGGACAGACACAAGTTTCACCGACAAAAGTTCCGGTGTGGACAGTGCTATGGGAGACACTCTCCCCCTGACCTAGCTACCACTGCTCAGTGGGGTGGTTTAATTATGCTGGCAGGAGAGCTCGCTCTCTCCGTAGTGTAGACATGGCCTTAATTTTGAAGAGCTTTGTGTTCATCACTGAGCTCGCAAAGGGAGGATCAAAATCGGAGCTCTTGCCTGAAGTGTAGGCCCAGGATTAAATTGCTCAGCAGTTGCTTCCTGATGAGACTCCTAAATCTTTCAGAGCAATGGATAACTGTTTCCAACCACCACCCTGTGCTCCTGTCCCACAAGGGCTGAGTGTGCTGGCTCTGAGCTGCTCCCATCTCCAAGGAACCTAATGAATGGGTAAATGAACACCACAAAAACGGACCCTCTCCAGTAAACCAGAGGGTCCCCCGGCCTTGGTGCTTCTGACTTGGCTGCAGGTTGAGTGGGGGGAGAGGAGCGGCTCCTTCTCCCATTGGTGAGCTGTTACTCGTGGAAGGAGGCGTAAGAAACAAAGGCGGCTTTCAGCGAGCACTGTGCGGCCCAGGGTGGCGTCCGGGTAGCCTGTGACTCTCCGCTCAGAAATGTGTGAAACTTACCTTTTGCTGGGCTTCTTCCTCAAGCGGAACTGTTCTCAGAGAAACATTCCATTTCACAAGCTCTAATCGCTTTCCTCTGTGCGGCTGCATTAATGAGCCCCCGGCCTGGCCTAATCAGAGGGAAGCCATGCAGGTAATTGCCTGAATTTTTAATTCAGGGTTATGATAGGGGAATCAAAGTCACACTGCAGTTGCTGAGGCTGACTGCTGTTCCAGGCCATTGACTTTTGCAATTTTCTTTGGTTTTGGCCTCCTCATCCATCCCTCCCTCTCATTCTCCATGTCTCTCTATAAATGGCCTGGTGGAAACCCTGTCCGTTTCAGGGCCTCGGGCCTCGGGCCTCAGCCAAAGACCAAGGGACCTTCCTTCCCCCACCTCCTCCACACCCCAGCTGGTGACACAGTGCCTGCTGCACCTGGCTGGGTTCTGGGAGAGTGCCTCCGCCAGCCCGCTCCAATGATCGAGTTCTCCCTGCAAAATGACTTGACGACAGCAGGAAATTTCAGAGGTGCTTCCTGGGGGGGTGGCTGCTGCCTACATGGGAAAGGGAAGAGACCAAGTGACAGGGCTTCAGAGACCTTGTCTCTTGGAAGTGTCACTAGCTGGATAAACACAGTGACCGTTGTGGGAAAGGCAGTGACTGGCATCCCAAAGCAGGTCCATGTTCAGCAGCTTAAAAAGAGCAGCTGAGGCTTTGTGGAGGCAAAGTCCAGCTTGGTTATATTGGCTGCTAAACAGCGCTCTGCTGAGCCACCTCAAAGAGTTGGTGGGCAGGCACAGGGCCGGCCTTCTCCTGCTGTCTGTCAGCTAGAGCTCCAGGACTTCTCCTTCTGTTCAGCTTCATCCTGCTACTCCCTTCCAGCCTGAACAATTCCCTACCCCTTCCAGTTGGACCCACTGAGACCTTTGCTGATGTCAATGGAAGCCTTTCTGCTGACTGCAAGGGAAGCTGGATCAGGCCCTGGGTGTTCCTATCTTTTAGCTATAAGTAGACAGACGTCCTATGTGCTTGCTTAGGGTATGTCTCTACTGCAGCCAGGGGCGAAGATGGCAGCTGTGTAGACAAACCTACGCTCTACCTAGCTCATTTAAAAATAGAAGAGAGGATGCCACAGCTCAAGCTGCATTGTATGTACCCAGCATAGGGGGCTATTGGGTGGGTTCATGCAGCCCCAACTAAAGCCTGCACCACAGTGTCCTCACCTCTGTTTTTAGCTAGCTGGAGTGCAGCTAGCACAGGTGTGTCTACACAACCTGCTGTGAAGATGGGGCAGGGACTGTCTTTTCATCCTGTGCGTCTACAGTGCTTGACATGATGGGGTCCTGATCTCTGGTTACCACAATGAGACTAATGATGTCCCTGTCCAGTCATCATTTGGACAAGCAACATGTATTCGAAGCCTTTAATCTTAGGTCACTTCTCCCATCCAGTCCAGGAATTGTTTGGTACCTGTTCCGTGAATTCCCTCCTGCTTGCCAGCATCTTTCTGATACTAAATGGTTCTAAGATGCTTCTCGTCATAGTACGGGGTGAAACTGAAAACAACAATTCCACTAGGGAGGGAAACGGGTTTCTCTGCCCTCTGCTCTCTCAGGGGATGTTGACGCTGCAGCTGGAAAGTGTAATTCCCCGTTCAGGTGGACATACAATTGCCAGCTCTGCCTAAAATTAGCAACATGGCGTTGGCCACAGAGGCAGCAGCTCAGGCTAGCCACCTGAGTGTTTTCCCACCTACCCCTGGCTCTGGACGCAAGATGTTGCCATGGCCACGTTGCTACCATTAGGCCCTAGCTCAAGCCAACTTAGCATGCCTACGTCTAGCCAAGGTGGGAATTACACCGTCCAGCTGCTGTGCAGATGTACCCAAGTACTGAGATGCCTGGGATTGTACATGATCTTCTAGGTGTGGCACCTATGATGGTATAACAAGCAACTGCGGCTTGTAGCTTACACCTCTGCTAAGTGAGATGTCAGTGGAGGTAGTTTTTAGACCCCTCGAAAGAAACCCATCCATTCTCTGCTGTAGGACCCAAACCACATTAGTTTGGAAGCTGTCTTTAAACTCCACCTGACGCTGTACAACAGGATCGTGTGTGCGAAGAAGCCGCTCAGAAAGCCCCTTCGTCACGCCAGTGTGACAAGGTGCGCTATGCATTTTAAAAAGCTCTTCCAGTAATAACCTCATCTGCATTTAATTGCAGTGCCTACAGTGTTTTTCTTTCGTTGAGAGTGAATGTTGCTAGAACGCTGTCGTCTGCCCACGCCCATTAGTCACTTCCTGCCCCCAAAATAAAGACTGGCTTGGCAAGGCAAGTCCAGAACAGAAGGCAGGGCTGGGAGAGAAGGGTACCTGGAGGTAGAAGAGGCATTTCACAGCGTGGTAGTGGGGGTAGGTGGTGTGCCCCAGGATAATGAGATCTCCTTAACTAAAAGCAATGAGACTCCATGCTGAGGTACATACCCATCAACTTTTGAGATTGGCTGCATTGCAATGGGTACCTACCAAAAGTCTTGTCTTGGCCAAGCCTCTGTTAGGCTTAGTGTAAAACATGGCATGGATTCCTGGAGGCCTAGTGGGAAACTGGAAGGGGGAATCTCTTTATGGTTTCATATTTGCTAGTTCAGTCTCCATTATTATTATTTGTATTGAGGTAGTGCCTAGAAACCCCAGTCATGGACTAGCGCCCCATTGTGGTAGGTGCTGTACAACCCCAGCACAAAGCCCCTGCCCCAAAGAGCCTACCGTCCGAAGGCAGCATTCACAAGCGCTCCATTACAGTGTCTGGAACCACGTAAAGGGGAGGAGTTCTTGGAGGGAGGGAGCTTTGCGATACTGAGCACATCATAAAGCCGCCTGCGGTGGCACAATATGAAATGTTCCTTTTTGTATTGTTTGCAAGAAAACAGAAACACTGCAAATACTTCCTCCAAAGCACTTCCCTTTCCTTGCATTTCTCCTCAAAAATTAACAGAAAGTCTTCAGACAAATGAGTGCTCAATAGAGCAGAATGACCTGGACAAAGTACATGTCCTGTGCAAGTAACCGGTCACTTCAAAAAGAGGCTAGTTAGGAAAGTCTACTGAAGATGCATCCTAATCTCTCATTGTGTCCTAGTATCTCAGGGTTTTGACAGTAGCTCTGTTCTGGCAGCAGCAGGGTCTTTTCTGAATGATCCTTTCAACCAAATGGAAACTAAGCCCTAAAAAATACAAAAGTAATTGGAGCCCAGCACAAACATTCCGGGTTTGGTTCCCTAAAACTTCTCCTGGCAATGTCTTCTGAATAAACGTACAGCCATTCCAATAGTACATGGTGAATGCAAGAGAATGCTGTGTGACATTTTTGTAATCAAGCTTCGTGCCATGCAGAGGTCTCCTGGCTTCCTTTCAAACTCAAAGTTTGGACTAAGTTTGCCAATAGGATCATTCAGATTTAAGTCTCGGTCCATTATCAAGCGATCTTGGACTTATGTAAATTTGTTAGTCTCTAAGGTGCCACAAGTACTCCTGTTCTTTTTGGAATTTTAGGATCCTTCATACAAAAAATTTAACTAGAGTTGAGAATACAATTGCACATGGATTGAAACAACCTTTAGAGTTTTATATGAGTTCTTTGCACACAAATTCCTATCCCATAGGCCACTAACATTTCCCTCAATACTAACAGCTTGCATGCTTAAAGGTAACATGCTCTGGCTCATGATTCCTTGTTTGGGGTTTTGGTAGGTGCTGTGTTCTTTTTTTGCTGTGATTCTTTTGAAGATAGCATTGTTGGCTGTGACACTTAAACCCAATGACCATCTGCAAGTGCAGGTTAATGTCTCCAATGTTGATTTCATTTGCATTAGTTTCAAGGAACTTCCATCACTGTTTTGATATTTACTGTGATCTAGCTGAACCTGTTTTCACCTTGTACATGAAGCAGGAGCATAAGAAAAACCCAGGATGGAATTTTCAAAGGAACCATGAGTATAATAATTTGGAATGGGGTTTTCAAAGTCACCTAAGGGATTTAGGTGCCACATCCTGATTCAATGGAATTTGAGCACCTAACTTCCTTGAGCTCTTTTGACAATCCCAGCCTTAATGAAAAAAGACAGCATCCTTTACAGTAAGTACACCAATATGGCCTGACATCGTTACAAATATAATCTGGTAAAGAAAACTCCCTCTGACATCATGCTATATTGACAGCTATTCTTAAAGTAAAAGCCTCCTATTACCGAGGTCAACCATCAGAGTAAGAGTATAGACTAGAAAGGTCAGCACAGGCCTTCTCCTTTCATGCCCTTCAGCTCCCATATAAAATATATTAGATTTTTCTCCTCCTGAACTGTTGGTGTTATCTCTGCACAAAGAATAACCGTATGGCCCAGGTGGTACTCCTGTCTGGGTGAAGAGCTTTTCTCTCTGTGCAGAGGCATTCACGTAGCAAAGTGAGGAACTTTGAGACTGGAGAAATCCAGATTCTAAAGCAACAGAGCCTGATTTGACAAATTGTTGAAGAAAGGTTTGTTTGTGCCCATTCCATAGGTGGAATTGTCTGAGAACACTTTGTCTTGTCCCTTGTATTGCACATTATGATGATTTTAAGCTAACTTTGTAAGTTTTGAAGCAATGCAAGTAACAATCTCATGATCTCGTAGCTGCTCAGTGACTGGATCAGTCTGCACAAAATAATTCTGGTCAGTTTGTATGACAAAAAGTCAGTCCTGAGAATACCAACTTTCTTAGAAATTAGAAATGGTGGAGACTTAAATCACCTTGTCATGGCAACATAGAGATTTCCAGATTGGATCAGACTCGTGATCCATCAAACTCAGGATCCTAACTCAGACAATGGTTGTCACCAGAGTGGTATAAGAAGATGGTATAAGACCCCTGCAGTAGCAGATGTGAAATAATAGTTCTCATCCTGTTCTCTAACAGAGTTTGACTTAAGCATAGAAGCACAAAGTTTAATATCCCTTCCAATTTTTTCATTGTCATAATTATGATCACTCGGGATATTCTTGTTTTACTAGATTAATATCCAGTCTCCTTTAAATCTAAATTCTTGGCTTCAACTTCCTGTGGCAAGAAGTTCCACAGTTTAACCACGCATGTGAAAAAGTATTTCCTTTTAAAATATCCATTCCGCGCCGCCATAGTCATGTCCTCTAATTTCTAATACCTTTTATTTCTTTGTACTTCCTGTAGTTTTAGTTTAAACCTGCCTATCTCAATGATACATGCCTGATGACTTTCCTGGTAGGGATCAGTTCCAAATGCCTGACTTAGGCAACACTCTGACTTAAGTGAGACTTTTATGTGAATGTGAAGTTTAATTTGTTGACCCTAATCCCTGTCAACATGAAATGTAGCCAGAGTTGTCTGTAAAATCATATGTTATTCCCAAACAATACATGTATTTAAAAAAAAAAATCTCATTTCCAAGGTAAGAGAAGAAAACAATTTGCAGCATGTCACCAACCAAATTCATGTCATGTTTTAAATTATATCCAGTGGACCCAATCCGCTTGCTCTTTCCCTGGTTATATGATGGTGTAACTCCATTAAGTGTGTAAGCTATTTGTATTCAAATAGTGCTTAGAGGTCCCAATTATGGATCAGTACTCTGTTATGCTAAGCACCATGCACACACAAAGATATAAGGCCTGATTTACATGATTAAAACATGCTGCATTAGGACAAACATGGTACAGGAGTATTAAAGTCTTTGCAAAGGACTAGGAGTTGAAGCTAGATTATGAAGGTGTTTCTTTGCTTTGCTTTTGAGAAAGGAAAACTTCAAAGGGGCTATTTATCACTCAACACAGAGAGTCTCTGGCTATTTGCAAAGTGTGGGAGAGAGGCATTAATTACCTGAGTGACAGTCTAATTCTGCTGCTGTGTGTCCCCTTTCCACAAGTCCTCCGCACCCCCTAAAATGTGCACAGAAACAAATTTTCAGTGGCAACCTTGCTCCCCTAGGATCTTTAGGGCCAAACTGTCAGACAAAGCTGAAGTGGTCTCCACATACAATCTCTTTCCTCCTGTAACCGACTTCTCCGGCTAGGTCGACTGGTTACCTAGCTGCCCAGTTCACTCATTGTCACACAGGAAAGACTGTAAAGCTTTGAGTGGGAAGGATCTCTTCCATCAAACAGCCCACTAGCTTTGTCCTCCTGCCTTCCTAGCATTTGTTCCCTGTAATGCTGTTTTCCTCCACATGCTCACTGAATGTAACCATGGGGCGGTGGGTAACAGGTGTAGATACACTTCTGTGTTTGGAAACTTCACTGGATTTTTAGCATTCTGAGGAGAAAATTAAGATGATGGACACACTGGAAATCATAAAGGAAAAACTCAAAGGTCTTGCCCAGACAAGAGTTGGATCAACCTTTAGCTTTGAGTAAATCGGAGTAGGCAACCTGTGGCACATGTGCTAAAGGTGGCACACAAGCTGATTTTCAGTGGCACTCAAACTGCCTGGGTTCTGGCCACTGGTCCAGGGAGCTCTGTATTTTAATTTAATTTTAAATGAAGCTTCTTAATCATTTAAAAAAACTTATTTACTTTACATACAACAATAGTTTAGTTATATATTACAGACTTATAGAAAGAGATCTTCCAAAAACATTAAAATGTTTTACTGGCACATGAAACCTTACATGAGAGTGAATAAATAAAGACTCGGCACCCCACTTCTGAAAGGTTGCCGACCCCTGTTTTAAACTTTTTTGTTTCTCTCTGCGATCAAAACTGCAGAATTGTGCTGTGCAGTTTGTGATAAACTCAAAGCTGAAACTGACCATTTTAGTTTCACTGTCATCAAACTGTTTACATTTTGCAAGCCAAACAGCATCAATGGTGAAAAGTAAATTTGGGCTTGTCCATATAGGTATGTTTATACTGATATAGAAATAGCAGGAAATTGTACTGCTATAGTTATACTGATATAATTCCCGATGGGGCCGCTCTTATTGGAAAGAACAGTGGCTTTTTTTTTTTAAGCTTGTGTCACTTGCAAAGCAAAGTAAACCGCAAAAGACCACAGGTATTCCTAATAAGAGTGTCCACTCAGGGCCTTATATCACTATAACTATAATGAGGTAGTAATGGCAATAAATTTCTCTTTGTAGACAGGCCCAGACATTTAAAAAAAATTCTAACCTAGTATTTGTAACCCTGGTAAGGGTGTTTTAAATAACTTTAAGATGGCAGCTTAATCTCTTTCACTGTAGTAAATTCTGTCCAAACACACTACAGAACTTTTAGCACACGGCAGCAGAATTCACAAGATGACAGTGCACAATGGACTAGTCGTGCACAGTAGATTTACACCCCAGCTGGCTATGCACGATGTCACTGTGTGGCCAAGCCCTCAGTAGAACATTTGACTGAAAGGGCTGTTCTTAATCAGTTTGCTGGAAGGGAAAGAACACAGCATTGGCCGTAGCGTTATTCGTGGTGATCCAGTTTTTAACCAAGTCGTGCATCATGCAAAGATTTGAATATAGTGAGTCATATTCAGTTCTCATCTACATCTATGGGAGTTTGTTGATGTTAATGGAATTGCACTGCTGTAACAAAGGAGAACTGTTCTGACTGGGATACATTTCTTTTCAAAGGGCTTTCCAGAAAGACTCCATTGGTGCTCTGGTAACTTTGTGTGGGAAGTGGCTTTGCACACGCTCTTCCATGCTTGTTTGCCCTTGGAAATGATCAAACGTGCAAAGCAAAAAAGCCATCGGTGCTTGATCCGTGTAGGCAGATGGGTTTTTGTGTGTAAACTGTGCACAAAAATCCATGCATAAAAATTGTGTGTACATCATGTTGCATGCACATACAAGCTGCACTTTGAAATCTACCCCAGAGTGTGTATATGTCGATATATATTGCCCTCTCCTACCGAGGATTATTATTCCTAATGCAGGATTTCCCCTTCCTCTCATATGCCAGAAAGATCATGATACTGAAAGGGGAGAGTGCCCTCAACCTCCATTGACTTCAGGATGGTTGAGGAGGTCGAGTACCTTTTCAGCATTAAAATTTTCACCCCCGAGTAAGGGCAGTGTGTCCATTTACCTCCCAAAGCAAAATTCCAACAGCTGCTGCTGCTCCTTGATTCATAAAAGCACTATTTGTTTCATAGTCCCCCTAGGTTGTCACCACCTCTAACACCTCTACATCTGCCACACTTGTGACTGTAAATATTAGGATTAGAACTTCCCTAATGCATATGTACACCACTCCCTCCACTACCTGTTGACTGAGCATGGAGCAAAATGGTCAGCTATCCCTTTCAAGTCTGATCCTTTCTCAAACCACAGCTTCCCTTCGCCTGAGCGCTGGGATCAAACACGGGTCATATTTAATAAAGGTGGAGATGGGAGAGGGCTTCAAAACATGATGGGGAGGTGGGGACGGAGAGATTGCAAAAATCAGTGTGTGGGAGGGCAGGGGGACTCAGTGAGCTTTAATGGCCTTGTTTGTGGAGAAATCTCTCGCCCACTGGCCGAATGGTCAGAGTGTGACTCGTCTGCATGCGTGTGAAATTGCAAAAATAGAACCTTATAAAAAAATTCATAAGCGTCTCCATTGAAAACCTCCCCCCCCACCCCCATGCTGGGTGACTGGAATAGGGGTTCTAAAAGCTCTGTCAATGAGTCCAAGGTAAGGTTTACCCTGGCAGAAATTGCATCCCCAGCCTCGTGGGGGAGCAGCTTTGAGTCAGCTGCTGCCTGACCCTGTATTTCAAAAGTCAGGAAGTTCATTCCAGCCTCCGAAATGACTCCTCATGACCTAACCAATGCCGGCAGGAAAGGAATGAAATCCCAGTGTGCTCTAGGAGGGTAAGCACAGAACTACACCTCAATGGGTCCCAGCATCCTCTAGTTCCAGAATGCCTCATGCTGTGTGCTCAGGGAGTGCGGTTATCCTCAACTCCACTGCCCTGAAACCGAGCTTATTTTCTATGTGCCAGACTTACTAGAGTGAGACTTATCTTAAGTGCAAGGTTCCCCATACTGCCCCCTTGCCAGTCTGCTTTCAGTCATGATCCAGAGGGACCATATCTAAACTGATTGCAGTAGAAGCCCTATTTTGTTAATTGGGGATTTTCAGTAACAAAGCGGTTGGGGCTGGGAGGCCCTCAACATTAAACAGTAGCATCTTAAGGGAAGGACTAGAATTTATAGTACTTCCTTGTTCTTGTTTAGGGCTGCTGGGGGGCTGCTGCGCCCCCTGGCTTGAAGTGGTTTCCATCAAATAGAGAGTTTACAGTTTGGTTCAATGACTCTCAGCACCTCCGCTATAGTGTTCTAGCACCCCTGGTCAAGGGGCACACTAACCGTGATCCAGTAGATTTGTTTCACTGGTTCTAGCTTTGGTCCCCCCACCCAAGGGGTAGTCGCAGGGTATACAACAAGAATGTAGCCTCATTGTACCCAATGTGCAAACACTGTGTAGTTCAGGCTCGCTCTCTGCTTCTTGGCTGGCAAAGATTGTGCCCCAATGTGATTAAATTTTGCCCATGCTAGACTAATAGACACACCACATAATCATACCATGAGAATTATCACAGGCACACTGAAGTCAGCAAAACTTCTCTGGATACCAGTTCTAGCCAATATTCCTCCACCTAACATCTGGCGTCTGGATGCGACCAACAAACTGATCGTTAAGGTATAGTAAATTCCACACTTGCCAACGTTGAGGGATCGATGGGATGCACTCTGCCAATGACAGCATAGCAGAAATCTTATCTGGACAGGGCTGCACCTTCTCCATTCAGCTGATAATATCTGCAGCTCAGACAGAACAAGGGAGAGCCGCTACCAAGAACTCCTACATCATCACCAAGATGGATGATGGGCTCCGATTCCACCTCTGGAGCCAGCTTAACAGATTCATGTGTGACATTGTTTGCTGTGCCAAGACCGACCATGCCTGGGGCATCCAGGACAACCCACCGTGCACCTGTAGTGTTGTGGAAGATGTTCCATGCATGCTGGATGTTGCGGTTTCCATGTTAAGCTCCCCAGAGGTCCTCTCAAGCGAAACACTGCTCACTTAGAAACCATTGACTGACTCAAGACCATTTAGCTGTTTGGGGAGTTTTTTCTAACCTTGCTTTGCTTATCTTGCCCATGTTAAATCAATATAGGGGATTGAGGGGTTCATAAAACTGAAAAGTTCGTAAAATTGATCATCTCCAAATGGTGCAGAAGTTGCAGTATGGTGTACTGCATTGCTTTTCCCTTGTCCTTCAAACCACAGCAAACTGACTTTCGATGCATAGAAGGCATTGGAATGGGAAGAGAAGTCTAGTCTTCATGGACATCGCTTCTGTGATGTGATTTTTCTCCCCCACCCCCCCAATCAGGGAAAAATGGTTTGCATACCTGGTCGTTTGTAAGATTGTTCATACAGTCAAGGTTCTCCTGTATGGCCCCCAAAACTCAGAAGTTACCAAGAAGAGCATAAGCACTGGGCTGCTTCTACTGGATGGGAGGGACTTGATTCTCTGCTTGAATAAATGCTGTGTTCAGATTCCCTAAGGCTTCTTCCACTGGTAATGGAGATTCTGCATATGACTATCAAAGTGAACAAGCTATGAGATGGGGTGGCGGCTAGCAGTGATAAGCCCATGTCGGTCAGGAGTGTTTAGAACATACCTCTTGAAAGGAAATGGTATAGGCTCAGGATGTGGAAGGAGGGGGGGCTTCAGGAAGGAGATAACGAGCGTAGATTCCTTGTTTCTCTGATCTCATCAAAATTTGCGATGCCCTGGACAGAGGTTCTGAGAGGCCCAAGCCTGAAGGGTGCAGAATGCCTTCTGCACCTGTGGAGGGTACTCAACCAAACTCTTCATAAGAAGGGTGTCCCTTTTGAGAAACCTTCTTTCTCCTGGATGTTTCCTTGTTTTCATGTTCATCTCTTAACATGGGGCGGATGAGCCTCAGTTATTGCTCTCTTCCTCAAAGTCGCTCTCCTTCCTGGCTGGCATTGCTGGGTGGGGATCTCAGTGCAGTTCTTCAATATGAGACCTGCCCAATGGGACCTAAGGGCTTGTCTGCATGGGGAACTTTCCCAGTATCATTATGGTGGAATAATTTATTCCAGAATAAAATCACTTTTATTCCAGAATAGAGTGGTCCCAGGGCCTTTACGTCGCCAGTATCCATGTAGTGATAGAACTATAATTATTCCACTATAGTGATACAGGGAAATTTCCCTGTGCAGACAAGCCTGTTTGTGCTCGAGCCATTGGAAATAAGCCAAGCACAATGGCACTAACTCTGACAAGCCGACCCCAATGCATGTTTGAAATGTAAATTGGGATTTAGGAGTGCCAGTGAGAGATGCCAGCCCTGGAGACAGAAATCCTCTACCCACAGGACAGGCATAGCCTGGCAAGCTGCCCACTGTCATGGAGGGGTGGCCTCTAGGAGGTATCTTCCAGCCATTCATTCCATTTCTGTACTGAGCCTACCTACGAGGGGCCCAGCTAGTGCCTACCATGTCAGGTAATGTGGAGGACGTGGGCACTTGTGAACTTGAGTTCCTTGTGGACTTAATATAGGCTGCTGAATAGCCATGGGAAGAGGACAGCTTTCAGTCACTGGAGTTGGATTTGAACCAGTGCCTTAGAAATGAAGACCTCTGTATTCCATTTCCAATAACAGTATCCTCTTCTTTAAAGTCCCTGGTGCAAAAGATGGCTGGTGTTCCACAAGTACTGTCTCTAACTTCCCTTCCTGCAACACTGCTAAAATGTCACGCTCCTCTTGCCTCCTTCGGGAGAGAATTCCTGAGGCTGGCGCTTCTGGGAAACTGCATTCCTCAGCCCTCTAAAGAGCCCATCAGCTTTTCCAAAACATAATGACCAGGATCTTCTGCTGAGAAGAATTAATGAGGTGTGCAGGACAACGATGGGAAAAGGCCAATCGCAATATCACTTCTGACACCACTGCTAAGCGAGGGGCAGAGAAGGGGGGGAAATAGCAAGAGGGTATGAGAGATGGACCAGAAAACAATATCCATTTAATTAGCTGGGTGGCTCAAAATGTGTGGAAACAGGCCAAGGTCCAGGTTACTGACTGTGACAGAACATTATTGTAATGCAATGCCATGAAACCTGTCCAAAGGCCAAGGCGAAGCTCACCAGTTCTTTCTTTCAAATGGCCGCCTCTTTAAAACAATGCTCCTCTCCAGGCATTTTATAATACTGACTGATTCCAAGCAGCATCAGACCCGCATCCTGCTCCCCGGTACCAATGGAACATTGACAAGAAAGCTCCCATTTTCGCTTTGTCCAGGTTTGCAGAATCCTTCGAATGAGACACCAATGGGATAAGCCCAGCCATGCAAAAAACGTCACGGACAACTTACTGACTCAGACAGCAGAGTCATTTGCCCACCTTTTACCATGATAACTATTATTTCAGAGTGTCTAGAAATGTACTACGTGCAGCACTGTGGATGTGAGATCAGGCACTGTCCCTGCTCCAAGGAACTTTATAATTTAGACCTTAAGTGTGAGGACACATCAGTGTGGAGAGGATGGGGTAAGGGCTAGAGCAGTATGATTACACAGTTACTGAGGGTAATTGAATAGATATGTGCATATCTTTCTGGATCTATTGGATCTATTCAGTGTTTAAGCCTAGCTCTTACATTGTCTTTGAACAATAGAGCTCAAAGTATTTGACCAAGAAGGCCAGTATTATTTCCATTTTACAGGTATGGAAGTTGAGGTACAGAGAGGTAATGTGACTTGCCCCAGGTCACCCAGCAGGCCACTGGCAGAGCTGGGGGTGGGGGGAACAGGTCTCCTCAGTTCTAGCCCAGTGCCTTATCCACTAGGCCCAAGTAGAAACAATAAAGATCTGAGAGAGAAAATGTTACCACCTCCCCTGTGTTAGACACCCTGGCAGAAATGAGTTTTCAGAAGGGATTTCAAGGCCTGATCCAGCAAGGTGCTGAGCACCTCTCAGGAGCAGGCTCTAAGGGTCTTATCCAAAGCCCAATGAACTCAGTGGGAGCTTTTCCATCAACTGCAATGGCTTTGGTGACGGTGGTTGGTCTGGAGTAGGGATGGTATTCCATGGTGCTGGGAAAACTTAGGGCTTGGTTTACTTGCCCATCAAAAACACATCAGTAAAGAAGGCCCCTCCCTGGGTGAGTGGTATAGCGGGCAAGGTTGGCTTAGTCCAGATGTTTTAATGTGTATATACACTGTAACATGTTTGACAGGCGCAGAATAATACTCCCCATTGGGACAATCCATAGCTGTGGTCAAAGGCATGTTTGTGGATTCAGGGAGGATGAGTAAGAAGAAATGGCAGGGCTGGGGCTCGTGCTAAGCTGTCCCCTGCACGAAGCCCACTTTCGCTAGCTTTGCAGAGATCATGATCCACTCTTGTGTGTCCTCCTTTTTATTTGAACTCCCCCACTGAGTGTCATGGGTTGTCCTTTCAATATCTGGAGGCTCATCCTCACTGCCTAACCTCTCGCCTGTTCTGAAGGGAAAATCTCTTCTTTTCACAGCTGTTCTTTAGAGTGGACTATCTGTGGGAAGATGGCAGCATGGTAGTCAAAGCTGTGGGTCAGTTGCTGAAGAAGAGTTAATTCTAGGCTGCCTGGTGGCAAATGTACATCCTTTATACTGCCATTGCGCTTACCTAAAAGAGTCACGAGCATCAGTGAAGCATCTCACAAAGTGATGAGCAAATGGAAGAGAAATCACCCAAAATGCAAACCTCTGAGCTATGCATCTTTGGCACATTATTAAACACATGCCTCCCTAAAGATCCTGTGTATGGTGATGTACGAATACAGCTATAGCTCAGTCCACTCCAAAGAACAGCAGTGAAAGAATCTCTTCCATTCAGTAGATGACATGCCACCATGAACGTTCACTGGGGCATGAAAACACTTTGGCATTTTCTCATTCAATAGAATAAACATTTATTTAGATTGCAAATTTTGAGGGCCAAAGTCATGTGTTTGTACAGCACCTTGCACAATGGGGCCCTAGTCCATGAGGAGGCTCCTAGGCTCTATGGCAATATATACAATGATAATGAAAATCTAATGGGTAAAATTATCCTCTTGCAGCTTCACTGCAGATCTCTGATTCACGTGATTCCTTCTGCCGTTGTCTGCGCAGATGCCCTAAAAACTTGCTTTCCGAGTTCATGCTGGTAATGTTCATGGGAAGTGAACATGAATGTGGCCAAAGCACATTCTCTCCAAGATTCAGGTGAATATCAGTGGGAAATGTTTCTGCATTTACTCAGGTCTACTTTAATAGCTTTTTCATGCCCACTTAACAGTGGAGCATTTAATAGCCAGAGCAAATAGCCTATGCTGCAATGTTTCTGGTGCTATTCCTGTTCTGCACAAATGAGAAACAATTGCATGCAACCCTCACCCCAAATGAAATACCCTCTTCGTGTTGCCAGTTCTTCTGGCTTTCCAGAGGTGTCATACTTGGTGCAGGCCTAAGATAGTTGAGTGTGTTCTTGTTTTTTCTTTTAGATACTCTTATCACTTAGCCTTTCATTACAGCACAACAGAACTTGTCAGACAATGCGCTTTCCTCTAACACTCTGATCATAAGCTTTTCTACTAATACACGTTCTTAAGTCCTTTGATTCTTTCCTAAATTCTCTCCCCTCCTCTACTGGTCTCTCTGCCTGCAAAGAGCAGTGGGGATTTACAGGTGAACTGTTCATGAGCAGGTCTGTCAAATTAATAAGTGGGGGAGTGACCTCTATAGAGACTGGGCCCACAAGAAGTAAATTTTAAGTTACAGGGTCCTTTCAATCCTGAAATCCATTTCTGTATGTAGGTCATGATCCTGCAGCCCTACTCTCATGAGCATTTGGGTTGGTCTGCACACAGAAATTAAATTGGCTTAATTAAATCAATTTCCAAATCAGTTTAGTTAAATAGATTCATAGATAAGGCCACACTGTTGCAATGGGAGCTCGTGTTCAGCTGATCGTCTGTCTGCCATGACCCCCCAGGATATAGTCCCCCCCGCATCCTGTAAGTGTGGCCTATGTTCTTTGTTAATAGATGTGATTTTTTTATTATTTTTTTTGGTAGCCATATTTGTATGTTTGCTTGCACTCAGCTTACCAAATGATCTAGATTGCTGTTTCTGTGACTCGGCCTCTTCTTCATTACTACACTCCTAGACTTTGTGTCATCTAGAAACTTTATCACTAATGATGCTTTGTTTTCTTCCAGGTCCTTGATTAAAAATGTTAAACAATGTAGGGCCAAGAACCAATCCTGGTGGGACCCCACTGTAAAAGCACCCACCGAGTGATGATTCCCTATTTACAATTACATTTTTGAGACCCATCAGTTAGCTATTTAATGTGTGCCATGTTGATTTTTGTATTGTTCTGGTTTTTTATTCAGAATATAGTGTGATATCGAGTCAATACCTTACAGAAGTCTGTGTGTGTTACATCCACACTATTACCTTTATTAACCAAACTATGAATGGGTTTGGTTTTTTTAACAAGTTGATTTGACAAGTCAGAGAGGAATCTAGATGTTCTTGAATGTCCCCATGAGGTTCCTATCTGCATCTTTAAGCGCCTAAATACCTTTAAAAATCTGACCTTTGGACTTGTGACTATTGAGAGAATTCTGAACCCCACTCCTCTGAAAATCAGACCACTCTTTTAAATGTGTCTCAAGTTGGGGGTAGGGGAGGATCAAAATTGAGGAACGTAAAAATCTTTTCATGTTCTGATTGAAAACCAAGGTTAGAGCTTCACACAGCAACATTTGCCCTGCTGTGCTGCAGACCATGGGCTCTCTTCAGTCTGATTGGGGTGTGTGCATCCCTCTAGTGATTTCTTCTTTTTTTTTTTTTTTGGTCTGTCTTGTTTAAAATGACCTTGATTTTTGTTTTTTCTGCAAGGTGGGGGATAAGGGTTGTTTTTGGATTTTTGTTTGTTTGGTTGGTTGTTCGTTGGATGAAAGTATGCCTGTACATAGCACTGGGGCCTCTCTTGAGTAACTGATCTGTTACCAAAGCTGCAGCGTTCCCCTCACCCAAGCTATTTAGGGCCAGAATTTTCACAAGGGCTTAGTACTCACATCTGGGGCCAGATTTTCCAAAGTGCTCAGCCCCCAGTGGCTCCCGTTGTGACATTTAACAGCCCAGTTTGTGCCCCCATTGTGCTAAGCACTACTGAAAATCTGCTCCCTTATTCTGGGGTCAGAATGGGAGCTCAGTTCTTATGAAAATCTGGCCCCAGTTGTAACTAAGCCCTTCTGAAAATTCTGGCCTTAAAGGGCCAGTGCTTTAGTTGAGTTTAGAGTGTTTTGTAGCTATGGGAATTCCTCCCACCTCCATAGTACCCAAGGGCCCCACGCTGGGGTGTCACTTGGTATCTACATCCACTTTCTGTCCTCTGAGCGAGGTTTTGAAGCATAAAATCTGATGGTGAAGCAGGCTCCCAGACTTGGCTTGTAAAACCTGTGTCTATTCCCAATGTCCAAGTGCTACTTGGTTAGGGAATAGCCTGGATTTTGTATTTTCTAACCCTGCTCCTGGTTTCTACAAGGAGAGGGAAAGGGAAGGGAAGTAGATCTCGCCACCTCCCCATGGACAGAGATGATTTCATTAGAAACTGAAATATCTCTACCCCAGTCCTCCAAGTACTTCTGAAACAGGTTCCTAGGGTTAGGATAGTGTGGTGTGGAAATTCCTGAGCAGCACAAACCCCAGAGACCAGGCCAGCAGAAGGGAGGGATGGAATTCTGGATGGATTTTTTACAGTCTAATTAAAATCCCACCAAGGAGTTGAGATTTTCTTGGACTTCTCTGGCCTTGGTGCAGCAGCAGGAAGAGAACGTTAGCATTAAGAAATGGGGGAGGGATTGCCAGTGAAAGGAAACCAATCCCCATTTGGAAAAAGCACTGGGAAAGCCAGGCTAAAAGGCACTGGATGCCAAGAGCCACCTCGGTTGCAGCAGAAATTGGTTTTACTTGGGGGCAGATGCTCAGATAATACCAAAGGAGCTGCATCCACTGAGTAAGGGATGTAGCTTTAAGGCTAGTGGTTTGGGGGGTTGTTTTGTGTTGTGTTTTTTTAATTATTATTTTTATTTCCTCCCCAGGGAAGTGGTTTGCCCCTGCTGGGATCCCACAGTCCAACCTGCTTCCTGTTTCTGAGTAGCTACCCACTGGAAAACAAGGAAGAATAAGCAGTCAAACAACTGGCGATGCGTTTCAAAACTTGTTTATTGAGATCTTATTTCTCCAGGGCAAGTTGCGCGGGGTTATCATTTTAAGACTCCCGTGGCGTAAGCTATAAGGCATGCGGCCCATTGGCTCGCTCAGGTATTTTATACGTAGCTCATGCCACAAAAATTAAAATAATACAGGGCAACCAACCATTTGAAAACCAGGGCTGAGTCTCCTCGATAGTTAGGGGAAAGGGATCGGTGTGTCATTATGCAGCTTCAAACCAGCGCCTTTGAATTCATCAGCAAACTAGGCAGGGAGCAGAGCAGGAGAGCACAAAGGTGGTGAAACAGAGACGGGAACACGTTGCTGTGTTAGGTATAAACGGGTCTCGGGCCGGCGTGTTTTAGCCATGAAATGTCGCCAGGATTGCCTCTGCCCAGCGGCGTATTTCATAACCGTGTAACCCCAAAAGAAATCCCGGGAACATGTAACTTGGGCCTCGAGGCCCCGCTGGACCCCACGGAGGGGGACTAGATCTCCTGGACCGGGGGGTGGTTTTAACAAACCTTTTGAACTTGCTTGTTGCTCGGCTATCTGCTCCCCTGCTTCAGGGGATCACAGCCCAGTGATCTGTGTGAACGCTTCTGTTTCCACTGAGAACACGCGGCTAGGACCAGACGGATTCGTTGGGTTCCTATTTTAGTACCTTAAGCCCAGTGTTTTCTCCCAAACCCTCTGCCACTGGAAAGAAAAGATTTAACACCCCCCCCCCTTTCTTTTCCCCGCTTAACGGGCGCGATGAGCTGCGCCCAGGGAAGCTGTATTTGTGCTGCAGGCGGACAGGTAACCAGGAGTGCAGGCAGGCCACACAACCCACATTGTCCTTGTGGATTTAAAACTTCAGTGGAGTCTCTAACTTTGTCCCCCCTCCCAGGCTCGAGCATTATTTTTAAGAGCTCGTTTGCTTCCGGGAGTCCGGAATAAACCGAATTCCCACTTTGAGTTACTTTTCCATCCCCTCCTTCGATTGTTTCATATTTCGGATAATTTAATCCTCTCCCGAGACCGCTTTAAAAAATAACGCGAACCGACCACGTTTTACAAATCCCTGCAGGGACAGAGGTAAAAAAGGGAAACGAAAATCTCTTTACCTTGGACGGGAGACGAAACTAAACTTGTCGTGAAACCAGAAATCTTAACTCGTTTCAAGCCTGATTCATTTAAAATCATAGCACAGAGCGCGGATTGTTTTTAAAACAGCATTTGGTTAAGGCCGGGGGCAAATGCATTTTCTTTATCAGCATTTCTGTGTAAAAAACTTTTTCCTGCATTGAAATGCAAGAAAACATGGATTAAAATAAATACGGGTTTTTTTAAATCTAAGTTAACTAGAGCTTTGTAAAAAAAAACCCACAACAATTTAAACTCTAGTTCGCGTTCATTGTTTTATTTTCATACAATCCACCATGCTTTTAAAAGCTGTCTTTTCTCTATTTCAAAATTCTTTTGCATCTGCACAAACACAAAGAAAAGCTCCCCAGATATTTTAGCAAATACGACTTTTTAATTTTTTGTTTACAACCCGATTTCTTTGTTTTAGAAACACAACCTCCAACACACATCTGATCATTGCACCGCTGCACTAATCCTATCTTTTCCTCCCTTCTCGGCTACACCACAATACTTCTAATATTCCCAGAGATCTGCGCAAGAGAAGATCCTATACAATAATATAAACGAGTCCCTTCGGGTTTTTTCCTCTTCCTCTGGTTTTCTTTAAATTATTGTTTCTAACCTCTTCATTTGATTCCTCTTCCACTATCCCCAACGAAAGGACTTTAGAAGGGAAAGTCCTGCTTTGCCGAACAAGACATTGGGTTGGGTCTGCTTGCGCTTTTTCCTTTTAATGCAAACGCCTCGATCTTGTTTCTGTTAACAAGCTCCGACCCTCCCTCAGACACCAAATCCACATGAAAATACCAATGAAAACGAAAAGCAACATGCAATCTCTCCCTTAATTTTAATTGGTATATTTTGCAGACTCCCTTTCCTCTGGGTTTCTTCCCTATTCTGACCTGCCAGCCAGTTCCACGACACCACCCTCCCAGCTCACCTTTCCTGGTAAATAACTCGGCGGAGAGGCTAAGGCTTTGGGTTGTTTTAAAGGACTTTGATTTGTTTTGCTCGAATTTACCTAATTCCTCCTCCTGGCCTCCCAAGCCCCAGCGCTGCTGGAGCAGCCGGGAGCTGGTGCACTTGGGGCTGGCTGCCTCCTTGCCCAACAAGTCCAAAGTTCAGCTAAAGTTTGGCTGATAAAAACAGAACCAATCAAAAGGTTTCAGCCACCCGTATAAACACAACGAACTCCGTCAAATCCAGGCCCAGAGCAGCTGCTCCTCTTCTGTCCCCCTCCCCCAAAAACCCTTTACCCACTACCCTCCTTTCCATTTGCCTCCTTTAGGAATGACTCTCCCTTCCCACTGATTTGCATATCTTATATTGCCTAATGGAGAAGATCATGGCAAGGTAGAGGTCCGCCGAGCCCTCTCAAAGGAGATTCACCAGGGCACGGAGGAGGAGCAGGTGTCTGGGGCTCACGGGGGAATCCAAGACTTTGGGGTTTTTTAACCTACCTTCCCTCCCCCCCCACCCCACCCCACCCCTACCCCCCTCCCCTTCTCTCTCTCTCTCCCCTCCTGGTAAAATGGTGTCCAAGCTCAGCTCTCTGCAGCAGGAACTTCTGAGCGCTCTCCTCAGCTCCGGAGTCACCAAGGAGACGTTGATCCAAGCCCTGGAGGACATGGTGCCCACCACCAGCTTCGGGGTGAAGCTGGAGAACCTGCCCCTGTCCCCAGGCAGCGGGACGGAGGCGGACAGCAAGCCCGTCTTCCACACCCTCACCAACGGCCACAGCAAGGGCAAGCTGTCCGGGGACGAGGGCTCCGAGGACGGGGACGACTTCGACACCCCGCAGATCCTCCGGGAGCTGCAGGCGCTCAACACTGAGGAGGCCGTGGAGCAAAGAGCGGAGGTGGATCGGATGATCAGGTACAAACGGGGGGTCCCTCTTCTCCCCCCAGCCCTGCAGCCAGAGGCCCAGGTGGAATGAAGGCTGGCTCACTGGGCAGCTGTAGTCCCCGGCCTCTGAAACCCAGCTCACCCCAGCCCCTGGGAACCTGCCCCTCATGTTCCCCCTCCAGCAGGTGACCAGGGAATCGATTTCTGGCCGCGTCTACACGCAGCAGGAGACCCCTTGTCTGCCAGGTCACTTTCTGCCCTCACCTCCTGGCGTGCTGAGCGCAGGGCTCGGGCCCAGAGATGTGCGTGTAAATCAGTAAATCGGAGTGTGTGTGTGTGTGTGTGTGGAGGGGGGGGTTATGCTGAATTCCATGAAGTTTTGCTCCTTTGAACCCCACTTTATCAGAGCGGCTGTCTGGGCCCACCCGCGGGTGCTGGGCGCCTCAAACTAAGCTTTACAAAGGAAGGAAAATAGACCCGAGGCTGTGGCGATGGGCTTTGTTCTATTTTAAAACTAGATTTGAAAGAGTTCCTTTAAAACCCCCTTCTTGGTCCTATTTCTCCCGCATACACCTCGCTTTTAAACCGCACCCGCCCGGGCAGCCCCATAACCTGTAGCTAACCAGTAAGGTGCAGATCCTGGGCTTCTCTCCTGCTGAGTGGATTCGCGGTGGCGTGGGGAGATCTGAGGATAGATGGAAAAAGAAAATAAAAACTAACTCCGAGCAGATCCATGCACCGCCGAGCGAGCCCAGCTAGGGCTTTGGCTAATGGGAATAAACCTCCGGCTCTCAACGCGCAAAGTTACCCGATCTCTCGCCTGCTAGCCAGGGGATGTGGATCAAACGCGGAAACGCGTCCCCGAGCTCTGTTGCCCTGTCAAGGTAGTTAGTTAGTTAGTTACTAATTATCCACGTCGCTCATTGTTTCTTTTTCTTTAGCAAAATATCAACTAACCCCCGGCCGGCCCTTTATTAACCCCAGGGACCAGGAAAGTCTCCAGCCGAAGGCTGCAGTTTCTTAGCGTAGAAGCGAGCAGAGAAAATGCTTTTCAGGCCGAGGGTAACTTTTTTTGACTCTCTTAATTCGGGGGCCGAACGAATTAGCGCAATTTAGCCCTTGCTAAATGCCAGTGCACACAGCCAGACCCACCCGTGTGATGAACAAATCCCTGGGCACGACTGGGCTGCCGCACGAGCGGCTCGGAGTGGGTATTTCAGGGGCGCGTTTGGTTTCGAAGCCGGGGCCAGTTCTCCGCCTCTTCGGGCGCCTGCTAAGAAGCGGCTGGAGCAGAGACTGTCTGTGCTACCCGGGGCTGCTTTCGGGGGGAGCCGCGAGCCAGCCGGGGCCCTTCTCTCTGCGCGGGGCGGGAGGCGGACCCTGCGGGGGCTCCCCGCTTCTGGGCCGCGCTGCCCGGGGGGACCCGTCCGGGCATTACCTGCATCCTAGTGCCTGGGCTCTGCGCAGCGCCCGCTGTGCCCGGAGCAACCCGAGAGCCGCCCGCGGGCTGCGCCCTTCGCTCCGCGCGCTCCGGGGCAACCCCAGCCGGCCGCACGTGGGGCCGAGCTGGGGGGGGGTTATTAATTTATTTCTATAAATCATCAACCGAAAGATACACACGGGGCTGCGGGGAGAGGCGGGTTATTCATTGGCGAAGCTGCAAGGCAGCCCGCGGGGGGGAGGAAAACCCCAGGCGCTGCGGGTGTTGGGTGGCTTTTTTTGGCCTTCTCTTAGACACATAAACACGCGCTGGAGCTGGGAGCCGGGCGGCCCCTCCAGCGCCGGGTGCCCAGGGAAGGAGGGAGCCCGGCCGGGGGTCCGGTCCCTGAGCCCAGCTCCGGCCGCTGCCAGGCGAAGGAAGGAGGGAGAGGGGCAGGGGTAGGTCGGGACTCGCTGGGTGGGGGGGAGATCGAGTTGAGTCCCCCCCCCAGGCCCACAGGTACCGCTGCCCCAGTCCGGCCGCGTGTCCCTGGCGAGCCTGGTGCCAGCGGGGCGCATGGGGCAGGGAATGGGGCGCTGCCCTCCGACTTGGGGCGGCGGGGAGGACATGACGGCCATGGGGGGACACCCCCCACAGCTAGGTATGCTCAGCAGGTGCCCTTTGGAGTTGGGGCTGTCGGGGACGAGGGAGCGCTGCGGTACCGGAGCGGGGCCTGCACTCCCGCAAGGCAGCGAAATCCCCGGCCCCGCGGCTTCCAGCGAAACCTGCCCCTCCGCCTAAGGCGAAATGCACCGAGGCTGCCTCTTGTTTGTGTCCAAAGCGGGTATTTCTAATGCACCCAGCGGCAGGCCCCAAGACCTGCAGATTGCACTCCCAGTTACCTTGATGTAAGTAATGCAAAGCCCCCAGCAGGCGCCCTAACCCTTAACCATAGAGCCCGACTCCAGCAGCGTTCAATCAATCTGTCCCACGGGGATTCACCCAGCTACCTACAAAGCGCCTTTCCACCCCCTGAGAAACACCCTCAGCTCTCTCCAAACCCTCTAGCAAATGGACTGTAATGCTCTGTATAGGTGTATCTGCTGCACCCAATTGTTTTTCATGTCTGTTGTGGTACTTTGTGGGGCCCCAGTCTGGGCCCTGTTGTGCTAGGCCCAGGGCTTGTATGTCATCTGCAGACACTTTACAATCTGTACATCTAAGACAATGATGGGGAGAGAAGGTGGATTAGCTTAATACTTCCTTAAAAACGACTCTGCTCAGACACTGGTGAAGATGCATTGATCAGATTAGAAAATTTCTGGTAGTGCTGAGGGTGTTTTCTGACAAGATTTGCACTCCCTACCTTCATTTGCCTTGGCATGCTGTCCCTGGGATTCTCTCCTCTCTCTGGCCGGAGAGGCCAGGTGTGTGACCATCCACCCCATGCTTCTCTCAGCTGCTCATTACATCTGTCCTCTTCCAAAGTAGATGAAGGCCTGAATTCTGCCCCCCTCCCTCAGTGGCACCTGTGTAACCCCACTAAAGCTGGTAGGTTTGCATGGACAATAACTCTGGGCAGAATTTTGCCCTTTCAGTTCAAAGCTTGCCTTTGGTACAGACAAGATCCACTCAACGTTCAGCAGCAGTGAACAGAATGTTGGGAATCCTTACGAAAGGGATAGATAAGACAGAAAATATCATATTGCCTCTCTGTAGATCCATGGTACGCCCACATCTTGAATACTGAGTGCAGATGTGGTTGCCCCATCTCAAAAAAGATCTATTGAACTTGGAAAAGGTTTCAGAAAAGGGCAACAAAAATTATTAGGGATATGGAACAGCTGTCATGTGAGGAGAGATTAATAAGACTGGGACTTTTCAGCTTGGAAAAGAGATGACTAAGGGGGGATATGATTTGAGGTCTATAAAATCATGACTGGTGTGGAGAAAGTAAATAAAGAAGTGTTATTTACTCTTTCTCATAACACAAGAACTGGAGGCCACCAAATGAAATGAATAGGCAGTAGGTTTAAAACAAACAAAAGGAAGTATTTTTTTCACACAACACAGAGTCAGCCTGTGGAACACCTTGCCAGAGGATGAAGTGAAGGCCAAGACTAGAACAGGGTTCAAAAGAAAACTAGATAAATTCATGCAGGACAGGTCCATCAATGGCTATTAACCAGGATGGGCGGGAATGATGTCCCAAGCCTCTGTTTGCCAGAAGCTAGGAATGGGCAACAGGGGATGAATCACTGGATGACTATCTGTTCTGTTCATTCCCTCTGGGGCACCTGGCATTGGCCACTGTTGGAAAACAGGATACTGGGCTAGATGGACCTTTGGTCTGACCCAGTATGGCTGCTATTATGTTCTTAAGATCAGGCACACCTCCCTGAGGAGGCTTTTGCAAAGAACTCCCATTTTGCTCTATGCGAAGCCTTTGTGGTCATGATACATGTAGGTACCAGTGACACAGGGAAAGGTAGAAGAGAGGTCCTGGAGGCCAAATTTATGATGCTAGGTAAGAGATTAAAATCCAGGACCGCCATGGCAGCATTCTCTGAAATGCTTCTGGTTCCGCATGCAGGGTCAGTTAGGCAGAATTGCAGGGTCTTGATGTGTGGATGAGATGATGGCAATGGGAGGAGGGATTTGAGTTTATTAGGAACTGGGGAACCTGTTGGGAAACGAGGAGCCTAGACAGGAACTAGATTGCTAGCATGTACAATTCAAAAGGTTGTAGAGGAGTTTCTAAACTAAGGGCTTGTGGGAAGCCAACAGGTGTGGAGGAGCACATGGTTAGGACAGATGCATCCCTTAGCTGGGGACTTATTAAAGGGGAGATTTTATATTCCAGTAAAGAGGAAAGGATAGAATTTGATAAAGTACAAGCTGGAATTGAAGAGAAACAGTCAAACAAAAAAGAGCCCCATTCAATTACATCACATGAAGGCAGATACAAAATGTGTCAATATTTAGTTAAGTGTTTGTATATAAATAAGAAGATGGATGAACTTGAGTGCCTGGTATTAAATGAGGATATTGATATAATCGACATCACAGAAACTTGGTAGAATGATGACAATCAATGGGACATGGTAATACCAGGGTACAAAATATATTGGAATGACCAAGTAGGTTGCATTGGTATGGGAGTGGCACTATATGTGAAAGAATGCCTAGAATAAAATATAGTAAAAATCTTCAAATGAATCAAATGGTACCACAATCTGTCTGGCTTGAAATGCTTGAATAATAAGAGGAAATAAGCAGTACACTGCCAATCACATGACTGTCATGGTGATTGTGAAATGCTCAAGGAGATTAGAGAGGCTATAAAAACAAAACCTCCAACATTAATGGAGGATTTCACCTCTCCCAATAGTGACTAGGAATATGTCACCTCGGGATGGGATGCAGAGATGAAGTTTCTGGACACCATAAATGACTGCTTCTTGAAGCAGTTAGTCCTGGAACTCAAAAGGGGAGAGGCAATTTTTGATTTAGTTCTAAGTGGTGCACAGGTTCTGGTCCAAGAAGTGAATATAGCTGAACCGCTCTGTAACAAGGGCCATAATGTAATTGAATTTACATTCCTGTGGGATGGTGGGAGGGGGGGAAGAAGCAACCCATCCCAATGGCATTTAACTTCAAAAAGGGGAACTACACAAAAATGAGGAGGCTAGTTAAATGGAAATTAAAAGGAACAGTCACAAGAGTAAAATGCCAGAAAGCAGCATGGAAACTTTAAAAAAAACACCATAATGGAGGCTGAAACTACATACACACCCCTAATAATAAATATTTATTACCTCAGAAGCAGGAAGCCTGCCTGCCAATCAATCAGTGGGGCCACTGGATGGTCAAGGTGCTACGGGAGCATGCAAAGGAAGGAACTGGCTGTTGAAGAGAAGCTAAATGAATTCTTTGATTTGTTCTTTGCTGCAGAGAATGTGAGGGAGACTACCACACCTGAGCCATCATGACAAATCTGAGGAACTGTCCCACTTTTGAGGTGTCAATAGAGGAGATTTTGGAACAAATTGATAAAATTAAACAGTAATAGTGGTATTGACCTAGGGACCTAGTGGTATTGACCCAAGAGTGTTGAAGAAAATCTGATATGAAATTGCAGACCTACTAACAGTGTTCTGTAACCTATCACTTAAATCAGCCTCTGTACCAGATGGCTGGTGGATAACTAGTGTCATGCCAATTTTTAAGAAAGGTGATCCTGGTAATTACAGGCTGGCAAGCCTAACTTCAGTACTAGGCATATTGGTTCAACCATAGTAAAGAACAGAATGATCAGAGATTTAGATGAACAGGACATGTTCGGGAAGAGTCACATGGCTCTTGTAAAGGGAAATCATGCCTCCCCAATCTATTAGAATTCTTTGAGGATGTCAACAAATATGTGGACAAGGGCATTCCAGTGGATACTTCCAGAAAGCCTTTGACAAAGTTCCTCACCAAATGCTTTGAAGCTAAGTAGGCAGTCCTGGGAAGATCCTCTCATGGATCAGTAACTGGTTAAAAGACAGGAAACAAAGGGTAGGAATAAATGGTTCGTTTTCACAATGGAGAGAGGTAAATAGCAGGGATCTGTACTGGGACCAGTGCTGTTCAACATATTCATAAATGATTTGGAGAAAGAGTTAAACAGTGAGGTGGCAAAGATTTTGAAGATATGAAATTATTGAAGATAGTCCAAAGCAAACTGCGAAGAATTATAAAGGGATCTCACAAAACTGGGTGATTGAATTTCATCTGCCAGTTTGTTCCCCAGTGTTGATAAATGCAAACTAATGCACACTGGAAAACCATAATCCTAACTATACATACAGAATGATGGGGGTCTAAATTGGCTGTTACCACTCAAGAAAGAGATCTTGGAGTCATTGTGGATAATTCTCTGAAAACATCTGCTCAACGTGCAGTGGCAGTCAAAAAACTATCAACATGTTAAGAACCATTAGGAAAGAGATAGATAAGACAGTAAATATAATGCCACTATATAAATCCATGGTATCCCACACCTTGAATACTGAATGCAGTTCTGGTTGCCCCAACTCAGAAAAGATATTAGAAATTGGAAAAAGTACAGAGAAGGGCAGCAAAAATAATCACATAACTCAAGAACCAGGAATCACCCAAAGAAATTAATAGGCAGCAGGTTTAAAACAAAGGAAGCATTTCTTCACACAATGCACAACCTGAGAAACTCATTCCCAGGGGATGTTGTGAAGGCCAAAACATAACTGGGTTCAAAACTGAATTAGCTGAGGTCATGGAGGACAGGTCTATCAGTGACTATTTGCCAAGATGGTCATGAATGCAACCACATGCTCAGGGCTGCCAAAAGTGGGTTCAGGCCCTGGTGAAAATTTTTTTTAGGCCCCCCAGCAAGGGCAGACCAGCTAAACAGCGGCAACAAAGCCAGGCCCCAGGTCCCCTTCTGGACTGCCGGGCCCCGGTAGTTTGTACCAGCTTCCCTGCCTCTCATCAGCCCTGCACATGCTCTGCATGTCTCTGACTTCCAGAAAGTGGGACTGGAAGACAGGAGATGGATCACTCAATAAATTGCATTGTTCTTTTCATTCCCTCTGAAGCATCTGGCACCAGCCACTGCTGGAAGACAGGATATGGGCTACATGGACCATTGGTCTGACCCAGGATGGCTGCTCATATGTACTTGGAGAGGGAGCTGGGGTAGCCATTGCAGTTACTCTGAACTAAACTCATCCCTGCTGTGATTCCATTGATTTCAATGGGGTTTTGCCTCAGGCACTGTAGTAGTCACTCTGCCACCTCTGGTCAGAGAATAATAGTTTCTGGCGCAATTCCCGCTATGCCTTCTTCTGTGTGGCCCCTTCTGGATAGCGTAGCCACATCTTCAAGGCGCCTAGTCTGTCCAAATTTAAATCCTCTTAAAGACCCACTTCTTCCATGCTGCTTACAATGACTTTGGCTTACCTATAAATTGCCTTTTGCTGTTTGACTTCCCTTGTCTTCGGCCTACTTGTCCATTTGTGATTGTGAGCTCTGTGGAGCAGTGATTGCCCTTGAGCGTTGGGATGGTGCCCAGCACATGGCTGGAGCTATCCTCAGTACATAATAATAATAATTAATAATGACTGTTGAATGACTCCTGCTAAGAGGGACATGTGACTGCTACATGCAGACAATAGGAATTCGCTCTATGTACTCTGCTGCTGAAGTGCGCAAAAATCCACCTATAACTAGAAGGTGAGGTGAGACATGCCTGGCTGAATATCTGCAAGGCTGCCTCTACCCCATCAATCTAGTATAAAGAAGTCTGTTTAAAATAAAAGGGTACGGGGTGACTGAGCACAGCACACCTAGGAGCTTTTAAGCCTTTGCGTGTGTACCAAGAGATACAGATTAGATAGATGGTCTCTGCAGAGAGCCTGGTTTATAATCCAGGAGTATAAATTCTTGGCATATTTCGCTGAGGATGTTGTCGAGTTTTATTTACCTCTTTTCAAGGCTAGAGGGGCGGGGGTGAGAGAGGGAGGCAATCCTTGGAAAGAAGCTTAATGTGACATCAACAATGCAACTTGGCTATGAAGAGACAACCTCTGCTCACATGGTTTTAGAAAAGCCTTGGTTTGGGCCATGCATTCACAGACCAATTATTGTGAGTTATCTTTACTTAGGGATGAACTTCCAAAGACATCACTAGGAGGGGTTAGGTGGACAAAGAATGCAGGATCAGGCCCATTATCTGCTTTGAGAACCCACAGAATGCTATGCACATGGAGGATGTTACGGTCAAGATTTGTGGTGGGGATCAAGATGTTTCGTTCACACCAGCTGAAGATCAGGCTCGGAAAATCTATCTTAACTTAGTACAAAGTTAACCAGTGTCTCTTAGAAATGCTGAGTTACTCTATTTTAGTAACGTTATTGTTCAGTAATTTTATAAAATCATTTATCTGAGATAAGCCAATGACAGCCAAAGAAAATCCATATACAGTGTGGTCTAGTGGGTAAAGCATTGGCTTGGGACTTGGGAGATCTGGGTTCCTATTCCTGGCTCTGGCCTTTTGTGTGACCATGGGCGAATCACTTCCCCTCGCTGCGTCTGTTTCCCCTTTTGTAAAATGGGAATAGTGCTGCTGCCCTCCTTTATAAAGCAGTTTGAGATGGATGGATGAAAAGTGTAATATAAGAGTGTATATATGAGTCACTTCCAGCTCTCTTCGTCATCTTCCCAGGTAACAGGAAAGCAATGAAGCTTTCTTGCCTCTTACAGTAGCCATAGCTTTATATGTAATTCTCTGTATAATCTTGAATGTTCTTTGCCTTTGGTAAATAGAACCCAGCTCTTAAAATGATGAGCTCTTCAAGAATCTTTAAATGAATATGTGCAATAAAATGATTCCTCTAGAGGAACACAGAAGCAAGGGAGGGCAAGTCTTGTGAGAAGACATTCAATTTCCAGCAACAACCAGCCAGGTCAAGAATAGAGGCTGTGACCGGAATATTTAACAGTTTTTCTGGATCTCTGTGTACCTGTAATCCCCGTGCAGAGTGGGAAAGACCTGGCTAGATTAATGTGGATTTGCAACCAAGACAGGCTGCTGCTGGATCACCTTGATCATACAGGGAGAGAGGTGACCTATAACAAAGGAATACATTGGGGAGAGCCAGCACTATCTGAACTTTGCTAATAGGAACTTCGCAGGACTCAGTCTTCCCATAGCTAGGGGCAGTTGTGATTACAGCACAGAGCCAGGTAGAACTGCACAATAATCTGTAGGGAATAATTGACTGACTAGATTTCTTTCTCTTCATAAGAGATCCCCCCCCCCGCCCCGATGTATTCACGATTCAAAATTCTTCACTGAACACGTTCCACAGATGATCCTTGGTTGGTAGGGTGTTTTTTGTTGTCTGGTTTGTTTGCTTGCTCATTGGTTTGTTTTGCAAGCATTTCATTTATGGTGTTCAACATATGAGATATTTTGGCTAGTGCTGACTGGAGGCAGGTCATGCAGCATTGTTTCTGTTCACTGGCTGGATTAGTGTAACCCTTAAAATCCGGTCAGTGGTGGTGGTGAAGTTCCAAACTCACTTTCTGAAAAGTCTCTAGTCCTGGCTTAAAGCTTACTGCTTAGGTGAATATTTCTGCCAGTATACTCACTTGCTAAACTATAAATCGAACGTGATGCAGATACAGTGGGGCAAACCAGTTATCATCTTGAATTCAAGTGACTATTCCTGTAAGAGCTTTGGGGGGAATGTGTCACCTCTGTTGAAGAGATATAAGAAATGTGAGGATGTCACCCAAGACATTAGGGATGCTAAGTGCAGGACAAATGCCTCTGTAGGAGAATGATGGGAGGCAGGAGAAGTGCTTACCGTGGCCCTAGAGTCCTGATTGTCTTTCCCACTGATTTCATTGGCTCCACTTGCAGATAATACAAATCAGATTTGTCTCTACTGTTTTTATGTTGGGGGAATGGGGCAGCTCAGTTTTCTGCAACATGACTGAAGATTTCCGCAGATGGTCTGGACCTGGAACTCTGTCACAACCCTAATGCAATGGTGTTTGCTACAATTGTGTTTGCAGGATTGACCCTGTAAGCACATGAGTAACTCAGTTTATGGGAATAGTTCAAGTGAACTATGCTTCCCTGCTCAGGTTTTTACAGGTATGAGGACATGGCATGAAATATAGAGCAGCAGTTCTCAACCAGGCGGCTGGGGCTCCCTGGGGGGCCATGAGCAGGTTTCAGGGGGTCTGCCAAGCAGGGTCAGCATTAGACTTACTGGAACCAGGGCAGAAAGTTCAAGCCCCGCCATGTAGGGCAGAAGCCTGAGGCCCCAAGCCCCACCACTTGGCGCTGAAGCCTGAGCCACTTAGCTTTGCGGGGCCCCTGTGGTGTGGGGCCCCCTAACGCAGATCTGGCTTGTAATCTACTGGATATGCAGAAAAACAGTTGTTGTGGCACAGGTGGGCTATGAAGTTTTTATAGCATGTTGGGGGGCCTCAGAAAGGAAAGGGACCCCAATATAGAGCAAAGTCAGCAAGTTCTGAAAAATCATTTAATTACAGTAATTACAGTTGCCTATCAGTAAGATGCCACTGTCAAGCCACCTTATGTATGTTCTGGGTCTTTCTGTATTTCTATACATGAGTATTTCGATATTTCACTGATGTGTTTAAATGGGCTTTGAACATCATTTACAATCATATAGTTTAATTTTGACACTGTTCGTAACAAACCCTTACAAACCAAAATCTGGTTTACTGGAAATGTTTTCCTCCATCGTATGGGCGCACACGTTTGTTATTGGGGAGGGCTGTCCCTAAGTGCTAGGCTGTGGCAGCGTATCGCATGGGGACAGGGCCCACCTTTCTGTTCACTGTACAGCACCTACACTGGGACTCCTAAGCACTAGGACAATGATAACAAGGTGTATGTATGTATAATACATATCACAATGGCTGGTGTCATATGAATGAATATGTAGGAAAAATGTCATTGACGTATTCCTTTTGAAAAAGTCACCAAAACAATTTGAGGGACTTTATTAATGGATGTAGCAAAATTAAGTGGAAGGATATCAAATTTTGAGCCTACTAAACTGTGTTTGGATCCTGCATTCCATAATCAATAGACCCCAAACTCCTTTTATTATTTTTTAAGTTGTTTTTATTACCATAGCACCTAGGTGCCCCAGTCATGAACCAAGACCCCATTGTGCTAGGTGCTGTACGAATACGGAACAACCAGTGTGAATTTTCAGTACTTTGAGAAAGCAGGATTGGGTGTGACAATAGTTATTGTTTTAGAGGGGAAAGGAGGGAAAAGTGCACTATTATAACAATATTTTTCTGAACTCACTTTTATGTTGGTTACCAGTAGCTTTGTTCTCAAGCTGCTTTCAGGACAAAAGGTAAGACATCTATGGGATTTTTTTTTCTTTGACAAATTGAAGGATCCAAAATAACAAAAGAACTGAAAATGCAGTTGGATGGTTATTCCAAGTAAAATATTAGAATATCTCATTATTTTAGCACACAACTGTGTGACCAAGTTCATGATCAAAAATGATTTTTCGGCATAAAGCACTTCCTTTTAATTCACCGTCCTTGTCTATAAAAATAAATCCAATCATCTTAAATAATTGACATGTATTTTTGCATATTAACCTGTCTTTACAACAACTACCCTTAGCAGATTTAACAGTATTTACCATATAATGTATTTATTATTTAGTTAGAATTATATGCACCCCAAGAAAGGATGCCTGGCCATACACTGGAGGTGTCCTGGAAATAATTTAAAAATACGTTAAAATCAGGTCCTGATCCTGCAAATATTGATACACTTGCAAAGCCCATGCATTAAAATCATGAGATGTGGCTCAAAAATAATCAGATTTTAAAAAATTAATAGAGTTGTCTTCTGGTTTTTGAATCTTAAGGGTGTATTTGGCTTCTGTTTTCCGGCTTTCCTCTGCTACCATGAGGGCTAAAAATATGACTTTTGTAAATGAAAGCTGAAATTCTCACATAATCACTTACTCCAGGAGCTGAGAATTTAAGGGACGAAAACAACAAATGTCACAAGATTTGTGATAAAATCCATAACAGCTGGCAACACTGCTTAGACATTGTGAGTAGCCCAGTTGATTCCAAGGGAACTATTGAGAATGGATAAGGTTAAGCCGAAATCCATTGGAGAATTGGGGTCTTCATATTCAACTAAAATTAAAGTGCAGCACTACAATTCAATATAACCTTCTACGGAGGGAATTCAGAAGCTCAACTCACCTTGTCCCTCCTACAATTCTCCAGGCTTATAATTTCTCCCATCCTGGTTTTAAAAGCCTAGGGGGTGGGGACATGAACTTTGCAACATGCCCTGAAGGTCCTCATAATTGGGCTTTTCAGACCCAAGTCCAAATGTCCACTCTGACTTGAAGCAAACTTTCACAAACTTTTCCTCATCTTGGTCTCCCAGAGTTGTGAAGCATCTGCTGAACCTTTCTCTTTACTCGGGTTTTGGAGAAGGCAGCAGGATCATAGGAGGGCTTAGGAGTAAGTTGTCTCACTATTAATGATGAGCTAAAATATTTATCATTATAAAGCTATTGTTGGATGTAATTTGCAAAGCACCTTAAAGCTGTTAAGGTCTGGGTCTCAAAGGCTATGGTCTTTGCTGTAACACTCCACATGATCTTCAGTTCTTTCGGGGATAACTCATTAATACAGCATGAAAGAGCATAGAAAAGAGGTTAGGTAAAAAAAAATTGTCCAATTGTCACAAAGTTAGAAGTCTTCACTATCTGCTGTGTTTATGTAGGGAACTCCCATTATGGAACATGTTGTTCATACATATCATCAAGGGGAGTGATTATTATTACTATTGCTACTACTAATACTTCATGCTTCTATTGGACCTTTAATCCAAGGATGGTGGATCTCAAAATGCATAATTAAGCCTTGCAACATCCGTGTGAAGCAAGCAAGTTTTATTTCTCTTTTACCAATGGGTAAACTGAGCCCCAGACTGAGATTAGGTGGCTAGACAGTGGTGAAGCTTGGAATGGAATCTAGAACTCCTGACTCTCAATCTCTTGCTTTAACCACTGAGCAACATTATCAAATTTACTTTTCACCCAGCTGAGGTTATTCCTAGGGGAAGTGAGATGTGACCGGAAGGAGTAAGTTTGTGGATCAGATTCAGATTAAGGGACTGATCCTGCCCCCTTTGGAGTGAAGCATCTTCCAGGGGAGCAGAGTGGGATATGTCTTTGTGCTGGGTTCATGGATAGAGAGATTTTTAAGGAGGCTGACCCATCAACAGTGAAACTGCCCACCTTAGGCAATTGAAAGGAAATTCTGTTGTGGGTTTTTGGGTGCCCACCTGTAATGGAGTCTGGGTTCACTAGTGTATTCAAAAGGTATCCAATTAGTAATAGATTCTTAGCAATCAGCCTTTGGTTTTTGTCATTGGAATAAGCTTACCCTGGGCACCTCCCTCAGACCAAACTAACTGTTTGTTTGTTTCCCCCTGTAGTGAGGACCCCTGGCGGGCTGCGAAAATGATCAAAGGTTACATGCAGCAGCACAACATCCCCCAGAGGGAGGTGGTGGATGTCACAGGCCTGAATCAGTCTCACCTCTCCCAGCACCTCAACAAGGGAACACCCATGAAAACGCAGAAGCGGGCAGCACTCTACACGTGGTATGTCCGGAAGCAGAGGGAGATTCTCAGACGTAAGTAGTCTGCTCTAGACGCCCTTGTTTCTTCCAGCCTTCATGCTGCGGCTCGTTAATGTGCAGATCTACTCTGAAAAGTAACTGTGTAATGGGGTTTCATGTTTCTATTGATACCTCGGTCCAATCAGTCACACGTTTGGCTTTAAACCCCTGATTTAATAGGGCCACATGGTTAAAGTCAAGCATGTGTGTAGTGCTTTGCTGCGTAGGCATGGATTTACATGCTTAAAGTTAGCTGTGATCAAATGCTTTTGCTGAATTGGGGCTTGAGTCTCTCAGTGGTTTCTGTATCAAATGTTCTCAGTCCGTCGATGAAATGAAGCAGGTAGAAAATGATTTATCCCTTTTTTTCATGCTCAAATCAGAGTTTATTTTTTACGGAGACATTTCATGTCTTGAAGCATGCATAACGTCCTGATTTAGCTGTCCACGTGACCACCACAGATCCTTGGTAGTGCCATTGCTCAAAGGATTGTACTGCATTTTTGATGGTTTCTTTGTAACTTTTTTGCATAACATTTTAAAAAAAATAAGTGTTGTACTTCAATGCATCTTTTTGAAAAAGCCCATAAGAAATAAAGTGAAGCCCAGTGAGCAGGAAAGTTCAACTTCCAAGTAGCCCCCACTAAAATCACTTTGAATTGCCCCATGTATGTGTTACAATTAGAACCAAACAATTCATAAGGAACACCTGATTTAGATGACTTTTGCCTCTCTGTCTGCAGCTTCTCACATTTATTCATTATTCACAAATATGTGGGGAATAGTTTCTTCAAATAATCCTGGGTCTGTAGCTTGTTTCTGAACAGTTTGTTGGGAGGATTCTAAATTCAAGCTGATTTGACTGGACCCATAAGTCATCTGATATTATTTCTGTTCCCTGATTGCAAAGGTGTGACTCTTAGAATCAGATTTCTGGGGTGAATATTTGTGCTCTTTGTCCCCAGTTGAGCCTAACTCAAGTCACATGAAGAGTCCTGGCAGCTTCAGTGAGGTTAGTCATGTGATTAGTTAGGCACATGCTCCAGGCACCAGCGAAGGAAGCAGGTGCTTGGGGCCAGGGCCAGCTTTAGCAAGTGCGGGGCCCAATTCGAACCGTTCTGACGATGCCCTGGCAGGGATGACTAAAAAAAAAACAACACATAAAAAAACATGTGGGGCTTGTACTCACCGGGCGGCGCTCCTAGTTTTCACTCGCTCCGGGTCTTCAGTGGCACTGAAGGACCTGCCGAAGACCCGGAGTGAGTGAAGGACCCGCCGCCAAAGTGCCACCGAAGAGCCGGAGCAGCGCCGGGTGAGTAAAAATTAAAAAGGAGCCTCTCGCCAGGGAAGGGATTCTTGACCACACTTGCCCCCCCACCGTCCAGCGGCCCTGCCACTGGGCACGGGGCCCTCTTAGGCGCAGGGCCTGATTCGGAGGAATTGGTGGAATTGGCCTAAAGCCAGCCCTGCTTGGGGCAGCCAGTGGAAAGGGGCGGCACGTCCGGGTCTTTGGTGGCAATTCAGCGGCAGGTCCTCAGTCCATCTCTTCCTCTTTGAGCTGCCGATCGCCTTTTTTTTTTCTCCCCGCTTCACCGCTTGGGGTGGCAAAAAAACTGGAGCCGGCCCTGGGCTCATGCATAAGTATCTTTCTGAATTAGGGCCTTGGAATATTTCTATAGCACTTGCGGATGTGCTGGATGTTCCTGTCAGTGGACTTCTTTGTGGCAGTATTTGTGGGAAATGAACTCGTAAAAAAGGGAACGTGAACACACCAGAAGAAAATCTCTTTTTTCAGAAATGTGACTATTTGAGGAAATCTTTTGGGGGCAGTAATTTTCCAATACTCTAGCGGCAACATTCGTATCATGTTCGCCAGGCTGTTAGGAATCTTCCCCTGGATTTTTAAAGGGGCAATGACAAATACCTTGGACAAAAATTGTAGTTTTTGTACATGGATAGAAATATAGTTGTCAAATTTTAAAAAATCATTTAAATCAGCTGGTTTTTTTAGCCTGAATTTAAAGCACCCTCTGCAGTGTTTTATAAACCAGTGGTTCCAGCCTTGTGCTAATGCGTGAGAATCAGAAAGATTTTAATATCTTGGCTAATGGAACAAAGAGTAATAATGAGAGAGGGTTTCTATGGTGAGACTCACCCCTTGTGCAGTTGAGCACACCTTAAGCTTAAGGGTTTAAGTGGGACTTTAAATGGTGCTGAAACTGATGAATTTCACCCACAAAGAATAGGCCTTGCCAGAGAAACTGGCTACTTAGTAGTCAGCAGGTGAAGGGAGTTCGGTGAACAGGACCTATTTGGATCTTAGTAAAGCATTTGATACAGCGTCTATCAGAGGCCAGGAACAAAAAATAGTAACAAGATCAACTGATGAAGTCTGATCCTGATCCCATTGCTGGGATTTGTCACTGAATTCAATGCGAATGTGATCAGCTCCTAGAAGTAAATATGCATAACTTTAAGTGATCAATAAGTTGGGGCATGTGAATTTGCACGTGTTTGAAGGAGGGAGATGATTTTGGGGGTAGCTTGGGGTGAGGGACTGAGAGTAAGAAAGAGAACTTTGCTGCATGGACAGGACAAGGGCCTGGGTGGCCTACTTATTGACTATTCTGATGTCACAGTCCAAACAAAATGAAGTACAAAACTAAATGAAGCAAGCAGCCAGCCCCAGTGGTGGAAAGTTAATTCACATTTTAAAATTCGTTGCTTTAATGATCTAAGGCTAAGTTAGTAGCAGGGCCGGCTCCAGCTTTTTTTCTGCCCCAAGCTGCAAAGCAGGGGGAAAAAAAGGCCGATCGGCGGCACTTCGGCAGCAGCTCAATCACGTCGCTTCATTCTTCTGCGGCAATTCAGCTGTGGGTCCTTTGCTCCTTCTCTTCCTGTTCGGTGGCATTTCAGCAAGAGCTGAAAGAGGAAGAGAGGGACCGAGGGACCTGCCACTGAATTGCTGCCAAAGACCCAGCTGTGCCGCCTTTTTCCATTGGCCACCCCAAGCACCTGTTTCCTGCGCTGGTGCCTGGGGCCGGCCCTGGTTAGTAACATTATATGGAAGGAAAATAATGTTTCCTCCATCATTCCTTTTTAAAGGACAGTGTCCCTTTTTAAAACACACACCCCCTCTAAAATTCCTGGGTGCTGCATTTCCATGTTTCCTTCAGTGATGCTTAGGCAATGAAGAATGCAGAAAAGTTTCAGGTTGTTCCTATGGCCTCCTTTAACAACCCAAATCTACAAGGGCCCAATATAGCTTGTGTTCATTGAGTTCTGTGGCCCCACAGACCTCTCCTTTACTCATGTAATTAGCCCTTACTCCTGCAGTTCATCTCACTGAATCCAACTGGGGCTATCCATGTGAGTCAAGGGCCCTAAACTATGTCTTAAAAAGTAGTTCAGCACGTGTCCTCCCAACGGGATGGAGTATCCTTCTATTTCTGGAAGATAGGGACTCCAGAAAGTCTTTCAAACTGAATGTCAGTGCTTTGAAAATCCACCTAGAGGGGAAAAACCAACCCCCTGCTCCAATCTTGGCCTCTGTTTTCTGCTTCTCTTGTTGTCCCAAGGGAAAAGCTATTATAAAAAGAAGGAGAATTTCCCTGCAAAACTGAGAATAATAAAACCTGCCATCAATCTCCCTTTACGGCTGTGCTGACAGGCCCCAGCTCTGTGGCAAGCAGGCGTGGAAGGTCACCTGTTCGGCTCTGCTGTGCTGCATTGCCCAAGGTGTTCAGTTTTGGAAATGGCGATCCTGCCGCATACATGAGTTGATTTAAGCTTCCTTATTGCTGGAGGAGTGTGTTTGTTTCCCATTGGTTTGAAATGGAGCTGTATCAAAGGAGGAGAGTTCTTTAGGAACAAAGAGAGGCAGGATTCGGGGGGGATCTTTGAAGTCTGACTGCTTAACTCATAACGTATTAGCCTGAGTTCACAGAATCCCGCCCTGAACAAGTACACGCAGGCACAGAAAGCCAGGCCATGAATATGTATCGTCTGCATGTGCCTTCTCATTAAGGGAGCTGCCACACAGCTCAGGGAGCCTCATACATATCCATAATAATTTTAGAACATGCATCTGTGGCAGTGTCTTGGCAGAGGCATGGGAAGGCATTTTGCAGATTAGCAGCAATCGCAAGAGGGAGAGGTAAAACTCATGGAAAAGTCACATATTAGGGGAAAGTTGGACCTGTGCCCTACCGAACATTCTCGAAGCTGCCAAAAATTCTGAACTTTCCACCTGCAGTCATCATTCATTGTCTTGGGGCTCTGCACTTCCAGGCTCCAGCTTGGAGCAGCGGGGAGAGAACCTGGTCTCGTAAGATTTCCAATCTGACTTTGCAAACCTAAGAGGTTTGGACAGAGAATCTTCCAAAGCCTTGGATGCTTTCTCTGAACTTCGAGTGGAACAACTGACCTTTTCAGATTAGCCCATGGCTACTTGGTTATTACTATCTTCAGGCCCTTGTGTGGAGCTGGTCTGTGCTACAACGTTAGGATGGTTTAATTACATTGCTCAGAGCTGTGAAAAATGCCACGCCCTGTGCCATGTAAATAAACGGAGTGATGCTCCAGTGTAGACACTGCTAGGTGGACCGAAGAATTCTTCCATCCACCTAGCTACCACTTCTCGGAGGGGTGGATTTACTACAGCGATGGAAGAACCCCTACACCTCGTAAGAGACAGTCCCTGCCCTGGAGAGCTCGCCCTCAAAACAGAAAAATGGTGGGCACTGGGAGAACTGAGGCACGGAGAGACTGAGTGACTTACCTGAGATTGTACTTGACGCCTTTCTCTCAAGTTGATATCTGCTCCATTTTTGAGAGGTTGGCTATTTATTTATGTTTGCACAACTGAGCCCCTCTGAAACCATTACTGAACTGATTCACAGCACCCTGATGAGAGAAGAAACTGAGGCACAGATAAGAGGAGTGACTAGGACCCAAACTGCCAGCCTTCCTTTAATGTGTCCTAACCACAAGCTGCTCCCTGTGCCCCAATTCCTCCCAGGGTAATAATCTGTAAAGTGCACTGATGACTTTCTATAAAACATTGAAATGGGGGTATGTTTAGCATTCAGCTACATTCATGTCAATCCAGAGCACCCCCCCGAAGCCGGTAGCTATCCTGGATTGGCACTGGTGTTGCTGAGTGCAGGATGGGGTATGGAGACTGGAACTCTGGGGAAGCCTGTCTGAAGCATAACTTAAACCAGTCTAAAAAGCATGAAAGCTGCAAACAGCTGTGAGCTGCTCACCCAAGAGAGAGTCCATTAAAAGGTGTCAGGGGGTTCCAACCTTGGTCTTCGTACACGGTTTTGTGCCAGGGCTGTTCACAAGTCTGTGTTTCATGTTTATCATTGTGAGGGTGTGAGTGGGTTTGGGAAAGGCAGGGAGAAGTGGGTTCCCTTTCTGATCCTGCTGGTATCCAGATTGCTGCCTGCAAATAAATTGCCTATTGTTTCAAATTGCAGTCCTGCTAAGGCTCTTTAGCAGAAGAGCTCAATGGCACAGACTGAAGTGGTTAGCCAGCCCCAGTCTCACACATCCAAGGATAAATTTATTGACCTTTCCGTTGATGGCAGTGGGGTGTGTGTGTGGCTGGTGTGTACTGTACTGGGTCTCAAAATTGTTCACGTAACTTTCCTAACAAACAAAGCCAAGCAATTGGCGTCAATGCAGCAATCACTGAGTGATTATTCTCTGGCCCGTGTTATACAGGAGGCCGGACTAGATGGTTCCTCTTGATCTTAAAATCTATTGTTATTTTTATTTATTATTTCTTTGTATTGTGGTGGTGGCTAAGAGCCCCAACCACTGACCAGGACCCACTGGTGCAAGGCTCTGTACAAACAAAAAGACAGTCCCTGCTGGAAAGATCTTACAATGTCAGTATAAAACAGACAGCAAATGGATACAGGGAGGCAGATGGGGGAGCACAAGGAAACAATGCGACGATATGAATATGAATGCAGGTTATTTTCTGAGTGGCAGTGGCTATAGGCCAGATCAAATCTGCTCCTTTCTCTTTCAGAATTCAACCAGACAGTCCAGGGTTCTGGAAATATGACAGACAAAAGCAGTCAGGATCAGCTGCTGTTTCTCTTTCCAGAGTTCAGTCAGCAGAACCAGGGCACGGGCCAGCTCGAGGACACCTGCTCTGAAACCCCCAGCAAGAAGATGCGACGGAATCGATTCAAATGGGGGCCTGCCTCGCAACAAATCTTGTACCAAGCTTACGACCGGCAAAAGAACCCTAGCAAGGAGGAAAGGGAAGCTTTAGTGGAGGAATGTAACAGGTAAAGTGGCACTGGGCTGGCTCAAGAGAATATTTTCCTCCCCCCAGCTCCATTGTCTCTCAATTAATTGGAGAGTCTTTGTTTAAAAATACAAACAAGCTAAGGGAGGCCAAATCCCTATGGTCCCAGGCTTCTAGTAGGCACTGCTGGAGAGAGAGAATCTGCTGTACATAATAGGAGCCTGACTCCACGGATAAATGACTGTGGGATCCTGGAAAAGACGTTCCATCCCTTCCCTTCTGCACGATTTTCTTTGAGGGCAGGTCTACACTTAAAACGCTTCAGCGGCACTGGGAGACCGTCAGCATAGTTAATTCACCTCCGCGAGAGGTGGTGGCTGTATTGATGGGGAAAGCCTTCCCAGCAATGTAGCTCTGTCTACACCAGGGGTCTAGGTCGGTGTAACTGAGTCACTCAGGAGTGTGGGTTTTTCACACCCCGGAGTGACGTCATTATACCGAGGTACATTTCTAGTGCAGACCTGCTCTGAGCATAAATTCTTTCCTTCCCTATGAAAAGATGTGATGGGCCTGAGTTGCAAGGTTTGGATCAGACATTCCCCCAGGCTTGTGTGCGTTTTTCTGTTGATTGAAGCTCTGATCCAGAAGAGGAGCCAAAAATGTGCCTAACGTTAACACGAGCAATTCCACTGAAATCAAGGGGACTCTTCAAGTGTTTACCATTGAACTAAGTTTATACAGGCTTTGCTGGATTGGGGCCCTATCCAGGTCACAGAGTTAGGATCCGAATCCCAGCTGTCTCCAAGTTCAGTGGTATCCACACCCAGGGTTGGGGTTTGTGCCCATCCCAAATGCCAAGTTTAGGCTTGTTTAAGGAGGGCTGGAAAAATCCGAACCACTCCACCACCAGCCCCAACCTTTGCCCATTTTTACACCCAGCACAAACTCAAACCGCTCCTTGGGGTTCTCAAACGCTGAGAATTTACTTTTATTTTATTAACTTTTTTACATGCTGCTTTGGCCTAATGGGTTTTGGCTAGGGTTGGAACTGCAGCTGCATGGTGCAAGCAGGAGGAAGGGTCATCTAGTGCCTTAGACTGGGATTTGGGTTACAAGTATTCAATTCCCTGTTCTCCCCCCACCCATAATTCCTGGGGGACCTGGGGCAGGTCACGTTGTCTCTCTGTGCCTCAGTTCCCCATCTGTAAAATAGGGCAGTGCCGTAATCCCCATTTCACCAGAGTGTAGTGAGGATAAATACCAAGAGGTGATGGACCAGATAAGTACCCTCCATGGACGGGTGATCTTATAAACACCTACATAAAATGCCCTGTGAAAGAGGAGGTCTAGCTGGTGTGCTGCTGTTTCACTCTGTGGCCTTGGGCAAGTCACCCTTCCCCATTCTGCCTCAGTTTCCCCACCAGTAATAGAGTGGGAATTGTGCAGAGATGTCATGGGGATGCACTCGCTATTGTGCTTTGAACCAGTAAAGGGCTATGGAAACGCGATGTATCGTTATGGACTTCATAGCAGCAGGCGACCCGTTCCAAAGTGTTCTCTTCATTCGCCCCCTAGGGCGGAATGTCTCCAGCGAGGAGTGTCCCCCTCCAAAGCGCATGGGCTGGGATCCAACCTGGTGACGGAGGTTCGCGTCTACAACTGGTTCGCGAACCGACGGAAAGAGGAAGCTTTCCGCCAGAAGCTGGCCATGGACGCCTACAGCACGGGCCAGCCACACAGCATGAACCTTCTGCTGTCCCACAACTCGCCCCATCACACTCAGCCCAGCTCTTCGCCCCCCAGCAAAATGGCAGGTAAGTGAGAATATAACCGTGTGCAAAGGGGAGTGGTAATTGGTTTTGCAAGCCGCTTCTTAGCGTATGTGGGGAAGGAAGTGTGATCAGGGCCGGCTCCAGGCCACAGCGCGCCAAGCACATGCGTGGGGCGGCACACCGCGGGGGGCGCTCTGCCGGTTGCTGGAAGGGTGGCAGGCGGCTCCGGTGGACCCGCCGCAGGCGTTTCTGTGGACGGTCCGCTGCTCCCGTGGCTCTGGTGGACCTCCCGCAGACACGCCTGCAGCATCTCCACCAGAGCCGTGGGACCATTGGACCCTCCGCAGAAACGCCTGCGGCAGCTCCACCAGAGCCACGGGACCAGCTGACCGTCTGCAGAAATGCCTGCGGGAGATCCACCGGAGCCGCGGGACCGGCAAGCGGCAGCACACCCCCCGCAGTGTGCCGCTGTGCTTGGGGCGGCGAGCCCTGAGTGTGATCTTGTGGGAAGCAGGAATCTGGAGATCTAGCTGTGTTGTCTCTTGAGCTGGAGTGATTTTAGCCTGTTTCCCTTGCCTGTAAAATAGGGCTAGAGTCCCTAAGTGGCAGAGTGCTGGTTGTGTGGCTTGTTGCAATATTGTCTGTGAAGAAAAGGGATGGGCTTGTTGTGAAGGCACCAGACTGGGTCTTGGGAGGCCTGGTTCTGCGACAGATTCTCTTTGTGACCGTGGGCAAGTCTGTTCGCCCCTCTGTGCATCAATTCTGTACAATGCAGGGGTGTGGTACTGTGCTTTCCCAAACCTGGATTTGAGGTAGAGTTTAAGGCTTTAATCTGTCTCATCTATTTAAAGTCCTTGACACAGGGACTGTTTCTCTTAGTATGTGTATATAAAACACCTGGCACAATGGGACTCTGATCTTAGCTGGGCCTGCTAGGTGCTACCATAGTACAAATGTGAAGGTGTTGGAGAAGAGCGGTTGATGATGATTACTGATGTTTGTGTATTGATTGCAAGTTGGATTTCAACAAGGTGGAACCTCTTGATTTTTGCTGGTTTTATGACATTGATTTGATTCCTTACACTAGCCGGAACCAGAGAAGTATATAGCTTGCACTGCTTTGGCATTCACTGGGTGTGCAAGTGACTTTACTGGGGGAAAAAAGGATGCAGCAGGAAAAGCAACTAAGAAGGATTTAATTGGGGCAGGGCCCGTGTTTTTGTTCTGTGTTTGTACAGCACCTAGCACCATGGTGCTCCTAGGGTGCTACCACAATGCAAATAAATAGCAGTAAAAATTGGAGGAGTTAAAGATAAAGCAGCCATGTGGTTCCACTTTCAAAACACAACCCCGTCCTCCACACTGGGTAGTGTAAGCAAATGCAACAATTTATGGCAGGGTGGAACATAGTCTCCATGCAATAGCAAATTGCTGTAAGTCACTCATTCTGCACACGGCCAGTGCAAGGATGTTTCGTGCCCTAGGTGAAACTTCCACCTTGCACCCTCTCCCCCTCGCGCCCCTGCCCTGAGGCGCCCCCCCTCGTGGCAGCTCCCCACCCCCAAGCCTCCGCTCTGAGGTCCCCCCCCCACGCCAGCTCACCCCAGCTCCGCCTCCTCCCCGAGCACACTGTCGCTGCTTCACTTCTCCTGCCTCCCAGGCTTGTGGTGCCTAAGCTGATTGGCACCACAAGCCTGGGAGGCGGGAGAAGTGAAGCAGCCACAGCGTGCTCAGGGAGGAGGCGGGGCAGGGGTAAGCTGGGGTGGGGAGCTCCCCTGTGTGCCACCCCCCACCCCCCTTACTTGCTGCAGGCAGCCCTCCCCTCGCTCCCCAGCTCCCTCTGCCTAAATGCCGGCAGCGACTCGGGTGGCCGAAGATCCAGCTGCTGCGATTGCTGCCAAAGAAAATGCTGCCCCCAAATCCTAGGTCACCGAAATGGTTGCACCAGCCCTGATTCTGCACACCCACTAAGCACAAACTGGAGCAAAGTTCTGTGCTTTCGACCCCTGTGGCCCAATATGTAATTTGCATCCCATTTATTTCATGCCTGAATGTGACCCTAAGAATCATTCATCTGACCTGTGATGTGAAATCAGTGGGGCTTCGTGAGCGTAGCTGGGAGCAGAATTTGTCTCCTTGTTACATGAAATGTCCCCTGTAATTCTCCTTCAAATTGCTGCTAAGTCAATCTCTCCTGAAATAAGCACCATCCAAACTTCCGCCATGCGAAACTCCCCTGCTTTGGGGTGTTACTTATGAATCCATTCTTGACTCACAAAGCATTGCTAAGATTCACAAACCCGCATCAAGTGGAGCCTCCAGGTCCCATGAGCTGAGGAGCGGGTGACAATTGTGCACTGGAACTAGGTGAAACTTGGCCAATTTGACTTGAACTTTTTGCACTGAGATTTTGCATTTGCTTCAGGCCTAGGCAGGAGGGTTGAGCTAATCCATGAGAATCTAACCCCCCTGTGACCACACATGTCTACAAACCCCCATGACCAAACACTTGAGGATGGGATCTGAGGGGGGTTTGAAAGAGTGGATTGATCAGGTACTCAGAAAGCAGCAGGTTAAGCCACTCGATGTCCTTTGAGCCACCTCAGCATTACGGATCATAAGATGGGGTTGGACTGTGCAGAGGCCCTGCTCTTTTCCCCCTGCATCCTGCCCTCCCCCAAACCCAGCAGTGATCTCCCTCCCAGCCCCACTCAGTGAAGAGCCCTTGACTCATTTCCCATGGCCAACACAGGGGATGGCTGTGCTTTTTGACATCTAGGCCACAGTGATTGCAGATCAAGGCTCTAGAAACCCTCCTCTGCCTCACTAGCACATCACTCCACCTTGGGATATCGACGACTCACTCCCAAAAGGGCGCCTGTCTCTGTCCTTGTCAGGAAGGAGGAGACGATGGTCTTGTGGGGAAGATCCCTGGGCTGGGAGTTCGGGAAACCTGGGTCCTTTCCCTTGCTCTACTTTTGTGACCTTGGACAAGTCACTTCACTACTTCGTGCCTTGTGTTTCCTCAGCTGGGGTTAGCAAACACTTCTCCTTGCCTGTGTCCTTCTGAGTTTAACTGGCTGGAAGGCACAGGGAGCACATAGGAAGAAAAACGGAGTATGGTTAAGTGGATACTGTGGGTACAAATGGTGTGTGTGTGGCTGCTGTGCTGTCTACTAGCCACACACACAGAGGGAGGCGCATGCCCAGATCTGCTCTCTTGGCAGGCTTGCCAACCTGCTGGTGCAGCTTGGCCCTTTGACAGCGGGGCAGAGTTAGAATAATGTAGGGGACTGCCTGTGATGGTAGCTAGTTGGCATAGGCCCACCCCACTGCCCTTCAGAATAACCCATCCTATGAAGGCTGCACCTGGATTTTAATGTGTGCTGTGCTTTGTTTTGCTGGGGAGGGCAGGGTGTTACCAGCTGCATAGCTCTTCAGCTCTTCCCTATAGGGTAGCCGCTGCTGCGCTTGCATGATCCCCTGGCATGCTGGCCTTTCAGCATGCTGAAAACTTGGGTGAGGAGCTCTGGAAGGAAGGGGTGGTTTGGCCTCCATTCTGGTGTTGGGGTGACCATTAACTCGCAACGCACAGAATCGTCCTCCTCCTCCCCACCCCAGCCAGAAAAAAGCAACAGTGTTTTATGGTCTTTTGGTCTGAGTAGGCTTAGCTTGGGGAACTGAGAACTCATTCCACCATGAAAGATGAGGATAGATCCCTGCATGTGCCCTATTCCTCCGTCCCACACATCCCAGTTAAACTCCTTGAGGAGACAGAACTACTTCTCTCTTTCCAGGTGATTTGTCTGGGATAAAGGTCTCTCTCCATTCTTTTCCCTTTCACACTTAGCTCCGTTTCCATGTTCTTGTTCTGTCATTTGTCTGAGATTTGCAACTAAGGGGAAGGACTGAAAGCAAATCACAGAAAACTCTGAATAGATTTAAACCAGAGAGGGCATCACTGTGGGGCAGGGGACAGGAGGGAATCGGAAAAGAACAAGGCTAGCAGAGAGTGGAGGCTAATCAGAGAAGTCCCTGACTTGAGTGAGCAGTGTGGGGCAAGAGGCATTGTTGGGAAAACAATCCCCATTGTCTTTGTACCTGTAGTACAAAGTCAGCAAGCTCAAGAGGCAAACAAAAGAGGGCAGCTTTCTGACAAGCACTAGGGTCGCGTGGGGGTCAACCGCTCTCACTGTTGGGTCCTTCTGATGGTTCACTGAACAATACAGCATCCTCCTCTTTTGCTGTAAAGAGACAATCAGAGCAATCCGTCCTACCTAAAATCCATGGGGCAGGGATAGGAGCTGTCGGTGTCTTGGAAATCCCTCCTTATTTACTGGTTTCAGAGTAGCAGCCATGTCAGTCTGTAGCCGCAAAAAGAACAGGAGTCCTTGTGGCACCTTAGAGACTACCAAATGTATTTGAGCATAAGCTTTCGTGGGCTACAGCCCACTTCATCGGATGCATAGAATGGAATATCTAGTAAGAAGGGGTGTGTGTGTGTGTGTGTGTGTGTAACATACAGAGAACATGAAAAGGTGGAAGTAGTCATACAACTCTAAGAAGTTAATTAATTAAGATGAGCTACTGTCAGCAGGAGAAGAAAAACTTTTGTAGTGGTGCCTGTGTTATTTATCCTATAGTATCTTAGATATACCTGTTGCTTTACAAAGACTAATAAAGACAAGCCCTGCTGGGAGAGCTGCCAATCGAAGGGAAAGACAAGTGGAGGATGAGGGCAAAGAAGTGCTTAATTTGTGCCAGGGCATAGCCCCGGCACCTCTGGGCTTGCCGCATCAGTTATGAATGTAAAAATATCACTTGAGCCCAGCATCAAATCCCCAGAGCCCCGGCACCTCTTTCATTACAAAATAAGCGCTAGGGCAAAGATAAAAGAACCATGCTGTCTGTCCAGATTACTTGTGATACTCTATAGTGAGATATGGTCCCTGACCTTAAAGCTCTTATAGTCTAACTCAGATAACTTCCCTTTTGAATAAGAACTGTCTCTCTAGCTAGGGAATGAGCAAATGGGGCACATTTCCCCCTCCACACACAAGCCACTAACTACTGGAGCCCCATTGTTGACTTGCAGACAAAGCTAATTAACTCCTGGCGACAGGGGAAGGTAAGATTTGACACATGCTTGTAGTAGTGATAAGGGTGGCAGTCTTGGATGGTCTCACCCTTCTGTGCTACTCAAAGCAGCATCATGTGGGATTTTCTACTTCTCCTGAGCCCAGCCACAACCCCTCCAGATAAGCGGTTGTTCACCTGGAGGGACTTCCATGGGCTTGGTGGGGAAAGAGAGAAGCTGGATTCATGGGCTCGCTCCATCCACTGTATGGGTTTTCTTTATTTTCTTTTCAAAACACACAGCCTTGTTTTCTGTTCCTGTTCTCTGCATCACTGTTTGCAGGGACCCTAGGCCTCATGCTTGTATGAACTGATGCTGGTTAACAGGGCTTTGGAGTGGAGCCCGGAGCTGGATCATGGACTAGTAGATTTTTGCCCAGAGCTGGAGCTGAGCCAGAGCGGAGCAATTCAAAACATTGATTGCTCCAAATCCCTGCTGGTTAACTATGTGAAATGTCCATTTTCTGTGCTGAGCCTCCTGTGGCGTGTTCCCAGGAGTCCACGGATGTGGAAGTGGGTTACCTGTGGAACTTCAACCTATGCTACAAATTAACATGTTGTTACCAGGTCAGTCGCGTCAGTCAGACAGCAGGTGATCACTTTGTGCATCAGTATTAACACAAGCAAGCGACTGGTTTGCATCTCTGCTGGGATGCTGCAACTGATCAGCTGGACTTGATCAGTTCTTTACAAAAAGTATATATATTAAAATATTCTATACATTTTAAGATACCATAATAAATGGAAATATTTCGCCTTGCACTCAGCTACCACAGTGATGAATGTGGTTTCAGAACTTCAACTGAACAGAGATCATGAGGCTTTAGAAAGTTCTCTGTGCAATAACATTTCAGCACAGGCAATCTCCACGAAATCTTTGAAAACTGGCACACATGGTAGATAATCTTGTGCACCTTGAAGCCATCGAACTTGTGTGGCTGGTCCGTATCCTCTTTCATTCTTTGCAGAAATCCTGAACACTATAGCAAGGGAACAAAAAGTCACAGAGGGCTGGGGAAGACAGAAGGCAAATATCACAGGGGGTTAAGGGGGCACATTTTGAAGCTGTTTGCACTAGGAAGTGTTTTTATGTACAGGCTCAGACTCACAGGGCCTGTTTGGGCCCCTCTCTCTTAAATGCTCAGTAAAGCAGCTCCCTGATGCATCTCTTTGGTACGTATCACTTAACGATCTGCCCTCATTCAGAGTGAGCACCTAGGGTAACAAATGGGGGGATACTTTTTTCTGTGCTGTCCATCCAAGATCTCAGTGTGGTTTTCAGACATCAGTGAATTTAGTCCCACGACCCACCTTGGAAACATGTCGTTTTCTTGCCTGCATTATGGTGAGAGGTAAATAATTATTTTACGGTGTATATGTCTCACTTTGCATTTACCATTGCACCCCCGCCTGGAGCTCTGGCTGCATTACAAGCATCAGATAGTAACACACACAAATTAGGACATTAAGATCCTCCCTGAGACTCTGCAACCACACAAGCCCTACTGGAACCAAGGCCTACTCTTATTTACACCAGTGTAAATCCAGAGTGACTCCACTGAAGCTAAAGTGAGTCCATCTGAATTTATGCTGGTTTAGCACAGAGTTGCTGGTGGGATATATTTTAGAACATAAATGGAAGGCACTTCTGAATGGGTGCTGAACGTATTATGGTAATGTGAGTATAAAAGCAGGCTTATGTGGGGGGAGTCTATTTGCCGTCAGTAAGGAAAGCTTTAGGATTGCTACTCGTCCAGCGGCAATGCATCCATTCCACGTACAGCAAGTACATGATGACCAGAATGTGACCCTAACCCTGGAATGTCCCACACAATAGAGGTGGCAGGGAAGAAGTTTGCCCTTCTGTCATAGGCTGATTGCTTACAAGGTGCCCTACAAGCACATTGTCAGCAAAATCAGCTGTTTTCAGTGTTCTCCTCCCGGCTTCACAATAATACACCAGCATGCAGCCCTGCGTTGTCATGGCATTGTCCCCCTGATGCATGCTTAATTGACAATTAAGCTGGGGCTTTGAACAAGTCTTGTTGCCTTTGATGTGTCCTCATCCTTCCACGGCGTATTGGGTCACTCCATGACATCCTTTGTCTTTTTCTATTAGGGGGACTGCAATTGCTATAACCATGTTCATTTATCTTGAGGCTGGAAGGCCGTTAAGCCTGGGTCTTTATTTTCCTAGCACTAGACTCAGCCAGCAGGAGCTGTCCCGGGATACAGGCCCCAGTGACAGCCTATTCTGAGGCTTCTTTTGAGCAGGCCAGGAGTGATGGCTGCCTCCCTGATCTAGTTACTCAATTGGCGAAAGGCCCCTTTGGAAAGGTCAGGAGGGGTTGGCTGTGGGAACTGATTGAATTTGCTGGAGGCTGGTGCTCATATTGATTGGATTCCTCAAAGGAGGAGGAAATTGGCACGGGATATGAATAAGGCTGGCCTTGGATGTCGGGCGCATGTGTGACTGGCAGCTTTCTGGCTATGCTGAAGGGCACTGCTGTCTGCAAAGGGCAAACCGGTTTCTTCAGAGAGCAGGATTCTTGCCATATTTTCATACCTACTCCCAAGAACAGAGCAGCCTAGACGAGCAGAGAGATGCAATATATGATCTCAGTCTGGGGATGGTGCGGTGCCTGGCAGAGGGAGTAGGATTTTAACACTGGTTTTGGAGAGTGAGGAGGGGGTTGGAGTGGGGAAAGGGCTTTCGGTAATAAGATTTTTCCTCTATAGAGGGATCTTTGGGGTGTGGAAAGGGGGACTGTCAAAGCATCCAGATCCATTTTTCTGGGGCTGCCCCTTGACTAGTGCTGGTAACTGATTGGATGGGGGGCTTTTAAGGAGGACACAGCAACGTCCAGATGTGTTTGTGTTAGAGGCAGACCTATGTAGATCTAGATTAGGCTTTGGGTCTGAGGCTGAATTAAGGTCAGAGATCAGGCTTGGATACAACAGTATAAACCCCTTGTGAGTTGCTTTCATGTGGGTTTTTTTGTTTTCTTTTGTTTTCTTTTTTTTGTTTTTTTTTGGCCCTGAATGGCGGAAATCTCTCAACTCCCTAATTTTATGAAAGTCTGCTGTCTTAGAACGCATCAGAAATGGATCCAGACATGGGGTCCCTCTCCACTGTTGATCCAACATTGTTTGGATAATCCTAAGGTCAGGTTCAGATCCAGGGGCTCAAATCAAACAGTACCTTTCCCCTCCTACTCCTTCCAGAAATATAGAGGGTGCTCCGATTCAGGGCTCCAGTTGCGATCTCATTGCTAACTCCTACCAGTGGATTGTATGACCCTTAGATTGCTGGTTAGTGACTTCTTCCCCAAGCATTTTTAATCAGATCAGAGTAATGCCTGCAAGAAAGCAGCAAGATGCAATTGACTGGCAGCTCCCCATACCAACTGTCTCACCGACCTCAACTATGGTTGTCCATGCTGGGATTTGAACTGCCCTTGCACCATGTGTGGAGCTGTCTGGAGCACTAAATGCCTTAACAGCTTAATGGCGTGCCTGACTGCAGCAGCCCCCACTTCCTAGCCCCCCTCCTCCAGCCTCCCTCTCCAAATGACTTCTATGGATAGGAAATACTGGGATTTGAATGTATGGAGCAATGGCAAAATCCTTCCTATGTATAACACCTTGGTTAAAAAGAGATGATTTGTATTCTTCAATGAAGGGAGTGTGAGTACCATGGTTAGTACCTAGAGGGCCCTTTAAAAAAAAAAATACATATCTGAAATCCTCTGGGGCTATCCATCCATCTAACCCTTAACCGTAGTTTTTAAGTATTCAGAGATGGATATTTTACAGTCTATTTAAATAGCACAACTACTATCATAAGGGGATTTTTCTAATTCCTGAACTTGTCCCTTCCTATAGCACATTTATCGGTGTTCTCCATTGTCTGTTTGATTTGAAGGTCAGACTGTTTTATCTTGTTAACTCAATGCCTTCCCATAGACGCTGGGTTTATGCCATTTTTATCTTCAAGAGTCCCGAAAACAATCAGGATATTGACGAGATTAAAGCTCAAAGCATTCTGCTGTCAATTTTCACGTGATAACCTAGGCAGACTCTAGGGTTTGCATACAAAGAAGCAAGGCAAGAGCTGGTCTTGTGGGCGTGTCTACTCGCAAATGAGGCAACTGTGTGTCACTGGGTCCCATGCAGGCTGGCACCTGGAAGCAGCCGAATAGGCACACACAGTACGTCCCAAATACAGCCCGGGGCCTGTGCAGAGGTACTTCATACAGTCAGGAACAGAGAATAGTCTGCGTGGGTGCAGTGCATGGAAGCCAATGTAGGGTCATGGAGCGAACACTCATAAACATTAGCCCCCCAGCATCTACGTTACAGCCTGAAATACCACCTGAAACAGGAGCAAATATTGGTTCATGGGAAGAACAGAGCCTCTATTATCCAGCTCAATGTTAACTCTACAGTTGATCTCTTCTCCCACTTGCAGTGAATGAAATTCATCAGATCACACAGAGCCGCCGGTGATTAAACCAGAGTGTAATGAGAGCGACCCTGCAAATGTCATGGTGTGCCTTGGACACACATCCTGACAAGTTCCTGTTAACAGTGGGTCTGATCCAAAGCTCCCTGACACCCATGGGAGTCTTTTTCATTGACTGGCTTAGGATCAGGCTCTGTAAAATGGCACTGCAATCTTACTTAAACTGCCTCTCCTGGACCCAGGGTAAGGACTGAGAAACAAGTAAAGAGTGAACAATAACCTTAAAATTCCCCTATTCACTGTCATCTCTTCCTGCTTGAATCTCATCCACATAACTAATGTGGGCACGGTTGGTGACTGGTGAGCCAGTCATCTAGGGTAGGGTGACCAGACAGCAAGTGTAAAAAGTCAGGATGGGGGTGGGGGTTTAATAGGTGCCTATAAAAGAAAAAGCCCCCCAAAATCGGAACTGTCCCTATAAAATTGGGACATCTGGTCACTCTAATCTAAGGAGGTATATTTGCAGTTCAAGTCAGCCAGTTTAAACAAGCTGCGGAGAAAACCATCAGTATCCAAACAGCAGGGAGTATTGTCAAGGCCAGATAGATCATTAGGTGGTGTAACTAGAGATATACCATTAAAATCCAGTGCAGCTACGCCAGCTAAGAAGCTAGCCCTGTATCCTCTAATGCATCAAACTGAGCTGCCTCACAATAAAAAAAAAATATTTGTAGCATACGCTTGAATTCCTTTTGTACAAGTGATGATCACAATATCTGGATGCAAAAAGCAGGCGATCAGTACAAAGTTGGTTCTGATCACTTCAGTGTATATGTAAATCTTACAAGTTGTTCTTTATAACCTTGGGTTACTTCCATTGGTTCTGATTCTAGATTCTAATGCCAGAGGTATACAACTGGCATTGCCCAGCAATTGCAATATTTTACTGTTCTGTTCATTGTCCTGTTAGGTCCGTACAGTGTGCTGTTAGAAGCCTTTCTGGTTTTATTGGGGGTAATTAGAACTTTATGACACCAGCAGAATGGGAGGGTCTCGTCCCCATAAACAGGTTTATAATGGATATAAACTATGCACCCTATAACTTAGCGAAATTAACACTTTCAAGACAATTAGAGTGGCAACCCACAAAGCAAATAATGTTTCACTCAATTCACTTTTGAGCTGGAAATCTGAAAAGGAGGAAGGCTTTTTCCACTTTTGCCCTCTAGCCCAAAGTGCAGCTGAAAGCAGGGCCGCTGCCTAAGATATAACCATTTAAAAAGCAAAATCAAACCTTCCCATTTAGCTGGTCCCATTTTGCTGGCTACTTTCACTATCTGAAATCTTTGCAAACTGTTTTGTCCATGATGAGCAAGGTAGCTCCACCACAGAAACAATGCAGATCATATCACGGTAGTTTGTCCAAAATAGGATGTTAGGCTTGGGGTCCAGACACCGCCTGTAGTTCATGGGGTGTTTTTGTTTTGAAGCCGGTGAAGCTTCAAATAAAAGTGCCTTTTAGTGGTGTCAGCATTTGCATTGTCAGCCTTTGTTTTCAGGGAGTTATAATCAGTCCATAAAAAATTCATCCACAACTGAAACTAGCCATACATTAATTCCCCAGCCCAGGAGACTAAAAACAAATCAAGTATGCAAAATTTTCAACCAAATAATATCCATCTGGTTCCTAAATTGTAAGAGAACCAGCATTCCTGCTCCCCAAAACAATTAGGGGTTGCAGTTGCTCTTTTTGTGCTCTTTCCTCCAACTCCAGAATCCTATTTTGGGGGAGACACATTTTTCTGATCCCTATTCAGTAAATTCTCTCTCGCCCCACATAACAGTGGGCTGTGAATTAAAATATCTTCCAAACAATCTCTGGCTATTACCAGTCACAAGCCCCACAGAAATTCATTCTGCACCACTACCAATAAATCCCCTCCCAGATACTCACACACAGCAGAAACCTGGCTC